>NC_053027.1:145163971-145448023 GCF_003073215.2 Triticum urartu | reverse complement strand
AAGCTTGGGGATGCTTGATACGTCTCCAACGTATCTATAATTTTTGATTGCTCCATGCTATATTATATACTGTTTTGGACATTATTGGGCTTTATTATCCACTTTTATATTATTTTGCGAACTAACCTACTAACCGGAGGCCCAACCCAGAATTGTTGTTTTTTGCCTATTTTAGGGTTTCGAAGAAAAGGATTATCAAACGGAATCCACACGGAATGAAACCTTCGGGAACGTGATTTTCTCACCGAACATGATCCAGGAGACTTGGACCCTACGTCAAGACACAAAAGAGGAGGCCACGAGGTAGGGGGCGCACCAACCCCCCCCCCCCAGGCGCGCCCTCCACCCTCATGGGCCCCATGTTGCTCCATCGACGTACTCCTTCCTCCTATATATACCTACGTACCCCCAAACAATCAGATACGGAGCCAAAACCCTAATTCCACCGCCGTAACTTTCTGTATCCACGAGATCCCATCTTGGGGCCTGTTCCGGAGCTCCGCCGGAGGGGGCATCGATCACGGAGGGCTTCTACATCATCACCATAGCCTCTCCGCTGAAGTATGAGTAGTTTACCTCAGACCTTCGGGTCCATAGTTATTAGCTAGATGGCTTCTTCTCTCTTTTTGGATCTCAATACAATGTTCTCCCCCTCTCTTGTGGAGATCTATTCGATGTAATCTTCTTTTTGCGGTGTGTTTGTTGAGATCGATGAATTGTGGGTTTATGATCAAGTCTATCTATGAACAATATTTGAATCTTCTCTGAATTATTTTATGTATGATTGGTTATCTTTGCAAGTCTCTTCGAATTATCTGTTTGGTTTGGCCTACTAGATTGATCTTTCTTGCAATGGGAGAAGTGCTTAGCTTTGGGTTGAATCTTGCGGTGTCCTTTCCCAGTGACAGTAGGGGCAGCAAGGCACGTATTGTATTGTTGCCATCGAGGATAACAAGATGGGGTTTTCATCATATTGCATGAGTTTATCCCTCTACATCATGTCATCTTGCTTAAGGCGTTACTCTGTTTTCATTAACTTAATACTCTAGATGCATGCTGGATAGCGGTCGATGAGTGGAGTAATAGTAGTAGATGCAGGCAGGAGTCGGTCTACTTGTCTCGGACGTGATGCCTATATACATGATCATGCCTAGATATTCTCATAACTATGCTCAATTCTGTCAATTGCTCAACAGTAATTTGTTCACCCACCATATAATACGTATGCTCTTGAGAGAAGCCACTAGTGAAACCTATGGCCCCCGGGTCTATCTTCATCATATTAATCTTCCAATACTTTGTTATTTACTTTGCTTTTATTTTACTTTGCATCTTTATCATAAAAAATACCAAAAATATTATCTTATCATATCTATCAAATCTCACTCTCATAAGTGGTCGTGTAGGGATTAACAACCCCTTATCGCGTTGGTTGCGAGGATTTATTTGTTTTGTGCAGGTACGAGGGACTCGCGCGTAGCCTCCTACTGGATTGATACCTTGGTTCTCAAAAACTGAGGGAAATACTTACGCTACTCTGCTGCATCATCCCTTCCTCTTCGGGGAAAAACCAACGCAGTGCTCAAGAGGTAGCATGCGTAGGAATTTTTTTGAAATTACTACGTTCCCCAACAGTGGCATCTGAGCCAGGTTTGTGCGTAGATGTTATATGCACGAGTAGAACACAAAGGAGTTGTGGGCGTGGGTATCTACATATTGCTTGTCGTCACTAGTTGATTCTAGATTCAATGACATTGTTGGATGAAGCGGCCCAGACCGACATTACGCGTACGCTTACACGAGACTGGTTCTACCGACGTGCTTCGCACACAGGTGGCTAGTGGGTGTTTGTTTCTCCAGCTTTAGTTAAATTGGATTTATGAACATGGTTATTTCTGAAGATCAAAAAGCAATCACTATACTGTGTTGTGGTTTTTGATGTGTAGGTAAGAACGGTTCTTGCTCAGCCCATAGCAGCCATGTAAAACTTGCAACAACAAAGTAGAGGACGTCTAACTTGTTTTTGTAGGGCATGTTGTGATGTGATATGGTGAACACGTGATAAGATATAAGTTGTTGTATAAGATGATCATGTTTTTTGAAGTTATAGGCAACTGGCAGAAGCCTTATGGTTGTCTCTTTATTGCATAAGATGCAAGTGCCAAATAATTGCTTCACGTTATCGCTATGCGATAGAAATAGTTGCAAGAGCAATAGTTGGTGAGACGATCATGTGACGACACGTTGATAGAGATCAAGATGATGGAGATCATGGTGTCATGCCGGTAACAATGAAGATCATGACAGTACTTTGGAGATGGAGATCAAAAGCACAAGATTATGATGGCCATATCATGTCACATATTTTGATTGCATGTGATGTTTATCTTTTATACATCTTATTTTGCTTAGTTCGACAGTAGCTTTATAAGATGATCTCTCACTAAATTTCAAGGTACAAGTGTTCTCCCTGAGTATGCACCGTTGCCAAAGTTCGTCGTGTCGAGACACCACGTGATCTGAAACCACCCACCTTCCATCATTCCATTGAGACACTCGATGCAGATGACTGGCTCCATAGTATCACACACAAGCTGTGTTCTGCGAACGTAGCTGAAAGTGACAAGGTCACTTATGCTGCATATCACCTGGAAGGTCCTGCTAGTCTCTGGTGGCAGAACTATGAGGCTATGCTTCCAGCTGGTCAAATTCCTACCTGGAGAGATTTCACTGAGGCTTTTCGCGAGCATCACATTCCTGAAGCCCTCATCGATCGCAAGAGAGAAGAGTTCTATAGTTTCACCCAGGGTAAGATGGTTGTTGATGCTTACAGTAGAGAGTTTGAGAACCTCGCCCGCTATGCTACAGAAGAAGTGTCCACAGATGCCAAGAAGCAGGCTAGATTCCGGAAGGGTCTCAACCCCAAGTTGCGTCGTGATCTCCACTTGCATCGTTGCAATACATTCCACGCTCTTGTGAACAAGGCCATTAATGCAGAGACAGCTCAACTCACCTACGAGGAATCTCGTAAGCACAATCGTGATTTGGGTTCTTCCTCCGGTTCTAGTTCTCAGAAGCGCCGGATTTGGGTTCCGAACTCCGCTCTTCCACCCGGTTATACACCAAGGCCTTCTTGTGTGGCACCTCACCCAGTTCAACCATATGCTACACCCATGCCTATTGGTAGACCACTTGTCAATGCGGGTCCTTGTCCTACCTCCAAGATTTGTTACAAGTGCGGAGAGCCAGGCCACATTGCCCGTATTTGCACTCAGACCCATGTTGCTCCACCCCAGCCCGACAAGTCTGTTGGCCGTGGTAGTAAGCCTTCACACCAGATGATCAGTGCCAAGTCAGCTCCCACTGAACTTGGACGTGTGCATCACGTCTCAGCTAAAGACGCTCATGATGATCTAGATGTCGTTCTTGGTACACTCCTTGTCAACTATCACCCAGCTTCGGTTCTATTCGATACCGGGGCATCTCACTCCTTCATTTCCGAAAGTTATGCCCGTTTGCACGACATGTCATTTTGTGATATGCCCTCCCCACTACTCATTCAAACTCCTGGATCCAAGTGGCAAACATCTAGGATAAGTTATGGAAATGAAATACATGTTGACAGACTTGTATTTCTAGCTTCCTTGATATCCCTCAAGTCTTCAGATATTAACATCATCTTGGGTATGGACTGGATGAAAGCTCATTATGCCAAGATTGACTGTTACACCAGGTCTGTTCAGCTCACACACCCCTCTGGCAAGATAGTCACTGTCTCCACCAAAATTGCAAGGCGTCAACTATATTCTCTAAATGCCAGCCCTCTTCCTGACCTTGAAGATATCCCGGTAGTCCGCGACTTTCCGGATGTCTTTCCAGAGGAACTGCCAGGTATTCCACCTGACAGAGATGTAGAGTTTGTTATAGATCTTATCCCCGGAACCGCCCCAATTTCTAGGAGACCTTACAAGATGGCACCCTTAGAACTAGCCGAGCTTAAGAAACAACTCGATGAATCCTTGCAAAAGGGTTTCATCCATCCTAGTTCTTCTCCCTGGGCTTGCCCCGTCCTCTTCGTCAAGAAGAAGGATGGTACGGACCGAATGGTTGTAGATTATCGTCCCGTTAATTTGGTCACGATAAAGAACAAGTATCCGCTCCCCAGGATCAACGATCTGTATGATCAGCTCACTGGATCCTCTGTCTTCTCCAAGATGGATTTGAGGTTAGGCTACCACCAAATCAAGATCAGAAACGGGGACATTCCTAAAACGGCTTTTGTCACTCGTTATGGCCAGAACGAGTACACCGTCATGTCCTTTGGTCTAACCAACGCTCCAGCTACTTTCTCTCGCTTGATGAACTCGATCTTCATGGAGTACTTAGATAAGTTCGTCGTGGTTTACCTCGATGATATCCTTATTTACTCGAAGAACGAGGAAGAGCATGCCAAACATCTTAGACTTGTGTTAGAAAAACTCAGAGAGCACCGCCTTTATGCCAAGCTCTCCAAGTGCGAATTTTGGTTGCCAGAAGTGACCTATCTCGGCCACGTAATCTCTGGTAAGGGCATTGCTGTCAATCCCGAAAGAGTTCAGGCCGTTCTTGATTGGACTCCACCTGGAACATTTAAGCAAGTTAGGAGTTTCCTTGGTCTAGCCAGTTATTGTCGCCGATTCGTTGAGAACTTCTCCAAAGTGACCAAACCTCTCATGGAACTTCTCAAGAAAGATAAAAAGTTTGAGTGGTCCCCATAGTGTGAGCACAGTTTTCAGGAACTGAAAAGACGCCTGACTTCTGCTCCCATACTTGTGCCACCGGACTTCACTAAGGACTTTGTTATCTATTGTGATGCCTCACAATAGGGACTAGGTTGCATTCTTATGCAAGATTGCCATGTGATTGCCTATGCATCTCGACAGTTGCATCCACATGAGGAGAATTATCCTACACATGATCTAGAGCTTGCAGCCGTAGTCTATGCACTTAAGACATGGCGACATTACCTTCTCGGTAAACATTGCGAGATTTACACCGATCACCAGAGTCTCAAGTATATCTTCACCCAACCAGATTTGAACCTTAGGCAAAGACGTTGGTTGGAGTTGATCTCAGATTACGACTTAGGGATTACCTACACCCCAGGTAAGGGGAATGTCATGGCTGATGCGCTAAGTCGTAAGTCCTATTGCAACAATCTCATGTTGCAGCAGGGCCAACCATTTCTCCATGAGGAATTATGTAAGCTTAACCTCCACCTTGCTCCTCACGGATTCCTTTCTACCTTGGTGGCGAAACCTACTCTTGTGGATCAAATCATCTCTGCTCAGCAGCAGGATACGGGAATTTCCCGGATCAAGAGAAACATTAACAAGGGAGTTGGTGGTAGTTTCTCTATAGATGATCGTGGTGTTGTTTTCTTTGAGAGTCGCTTGGTGGTTCCCAAGAATCAACATCTTCGACAATTAATCCTTAAGGAGGCGCATGAATCTCCTCTCACGATTCATCCCGGTAGTACTAAGATGTATCAGGACCTACGCCAGAGGTTCTGGTGGACTAGGATGAAGAGAGAAATTGCTCAGTTCATTGCTAACTGTGACGTTTGTCGTCGCGTTAAGGCAGAGCATCAAAGACCTGCTGGCACTCTTCAACCTTTAGCTATTCCTGAGTGGAAATGGGATAAAGTTGGTATGGACTTCATCACCGGCTTTCCCAGGACCAAGAGAGGGAATAATGCTATCTTCGTAGTCATTGATCGTCTTTCCAAAGTGGCTCACTTCCTACCCGTTCGAGAGAGTATCTCTGCTAGTCAGCTCGCTGACTTATATATTTCTCGAATAGTATCACTTCATGGTGTTCCACTAGAGATCAATTCAAACCGTAGTAGTCTTTTCACTTCTCATTTCTGGGAGAGTTTCCAAACTTCCATGGGCACCCATCTTTCCTTCAGTACCGCTTTCCACCCTCAATCAAGTGGTCAGGTGGAAAGGGTCAACCAGATTCTTGAAGACATGCTTAGAGCTTGTGTTATCTCATTCGGTATGGATTGGGAGAAGTGTCTTCCCTTCGCCGAGTTTGCTTATAACAACAGCTACCAAACCAGCCTCAAGAAAGCTCCTTTTGAGATTCTGTATGGACGAAGATGTCGAACACCTTTGAACTGGTCAGAAACCGGTGAAAGACAATTCTTTGGACCGGATATGATCCAGGAGGCAGAAGAGCAAGTTCGCGTCAATCGTGAGAATTTGAAAACAGCCCAATCTCGTCAAAAGAGCCAGTATGACCGTCGCCATAAGGAAGTGGCTTATGAAGTTGGCGACAAGGTTTATCTTCGGGTTACTCCCTTGAAGGGTACCCATCGTTTCGGTATCAAAGGCAAGTTGGCTCCTCGTTACATTGGTCCTTTTCGCATTCTCGCTAAACGAGGAGAGGTTGCCTACCAGTTGGAACTACCCCCACATCTTTCTCGAGTACATGATGTCTTCCACGTCTCTCAACTCAGGCGTTGCTTCTCGGATCCCATCCGCGGAGTGGACCACGAAACGCTTGATGATAACCTCACTTATCGAGAGTACCATGTTTGCATCCTTGATCAAGCAGAGCGTGTCACCCGACGTCATAACATCAAGTTTCTCAAGGTTCAGTGGTCTCATCATTCCGAGAGAGAAGCTACTTGGGAGCGTGAAGATCGTCTTCGACTTGAGTACCCCGCTTCCTTCCCGCCGACTCCTGAATCTCGGGACGAGATTCTTCCGAGTGGGGGCGAGTTGTCACATCCCTAGTTCTGGTATGACCTAGGCTAGCTAGTCATGTGTGCATCATGTTTAAATTTCATTTAAATTTGAAATGGGGATTTGTAAAACCTCAGAAATCATTTCTGGAAATGACCCAGATAAAAATTGCTCCAAAAGGATCCAAGAAAATGTTCATGTCTCTCTCTGAAAATATTGGGCAGAGGTAAAATTCAAACCAATATTTTCAGGAGCTCATAAATATTTATTTTGACCATTTGGAATTAATCCAGTAATTATTTGCGTTGGATAAATATTTTTATAGATATAAAATATTGTCCAATAATTCTGAATTTTGGTGAGGGGCTTTGGAATAATCCTTTAGGCCCCTGCAAAAACTTTCAGAAGAAAATAACTTGATTTAGTATTTTTATTAAATCAAAACAAATGTCAGAAATTAGAAAAGAAAACAAAAATGGAGAAAAGCTACCTGTGCCTACCTGCCTGGCCAGCCCACCTGGCGGCCCAGCCCACCAGGGGCAGCCCCGTCTTCTACCTCTTGCCAGTAGGCAGAGGAGAAGCCGGGCACGACGCACGCCGTGGCCACGTCTCCCCGCCACCTCCTGCTTCCCCTCCTCGTCGCTCTGGCCTCCCTGGACGACGCCACGCGCCGCCCCGTTCCCCTCTCACTCTCCCGTGCCCATTCCTCTCCTCTCCCTCGCTCTCTCTCACCGCGCCCGAGCGCTGCCGTCACCGCCATTCGCCATAGCCGCAGCCACCGCCTCCCCCTCGCCTCTCCGACAAGCCCGAGAGCTTCGCCGCATCTCCCTCTTCCTCTCCGTCAAGCCACAAGACGCCGGACGCCCTGTGGAGCCGCCGTCGCCATCGTCTTCCTCCTCGGACGCCGCCGACCGCCGACTCCGATTCGCCGTCTTCAGCGCCTCCCTGAGCCCACTGGCCTGCTCAGCAACTCCGCCGTGAGCTCCCACCTCGAATCCCCCTCTCCCCCTTGTCTTTTGCATGCTGCAGCCGCGATTCCGGTCGAGGCCGAACTCCGGCCGCCGCAAAAGCTGCCGCCGCCGTCGATTTAGTCCACTCCGGCGCGAGCCGTTGCCTCCTTTAGATGCGCGAGACCTTCAGCTACCCGTAGACGCAAACCACGCGCAAAACCGAGCCCCGTAGCTGTTTTCCAGTGAGTTTCCGCCGCGGTTGAGATCGTCGCCGGCCGAACTCCGGTGGGCTGACGTGGACGTTTTAGTTAGGCGCTAATCACCACTAACCCCTCTCTAACAGACACTGACAGGCGGGCCCCGCAACAGGTCAAATCCCAGTCAACACGGGATTAACTCCCAGTTAACAATGAGCCAATGACATGTGGGACCCGGTCATCAGGTTTGACTCAGACAGCTCCTTTGACTTGCTGACGCAATGCTGCCGTCATGCTGACGCAATATATCATTTCCTGGTATTAAAATAAATCAGGAAATTCCAGAAAATTATATAAACTTCAAAAATTCATAGAAATTCAACCGTAGCTCAGATTGAAATAATTTATATATGAAAAGTTATCAGAAAAATTCAATCTATCCATCTGTACCATTTTCATGCATGAAAAACCAATCTATACATGCTGTATAAGGGAAACACTAAAATGGCATATTTAAGAGCTTATGTTAAAGATGCTTTTGAACCTTTAGTTCAAATGGACTTTAACCAATTGAATGCTGGTTGCATTAGCTCAAACAACATCACATCTTCATGCCATGTTCATGCATCATAATGTTGCATATGCTTGTGTTTGATTTCCGACACCGTTCCTTCTCGATAGGTCCTGCTCCGGAAAGTGTTCGAGAGTACCTATCAGTGGAGCAGTGCCCCCCTGTTGATCTACCAGGCAAGCAAACCCCCTTGTTCTTCCCGATACAATCCCACTCTCTCGCTCCTACTCTCATTATTGCATTAGGACAACAACGATTCAACTGCTACTTTATGCTGCGGTAGTTGAACCCATTCCTCTGCATGACCTGTCATTGCCACAGTAAATAGTTAAAACCCACTAGCATGTGTAGGAGTTGATTGAGCCATGTTGTGTTCTTGCCATGCCATGCCTGCTATTGCTTAGAGTTGTGTCAGGTCTGATTCATCGGGAATGAATTGGAGTGGTACGATATGTTCTGGTGCTGAGAGTTAAGCGTGTGTACACGATTTGGTAAAGGTAGCGGTGAGAGGCCATGTAGGAGTACATGGTGGGTTGTCTCACTGGAACCGTCCTTAAGCACTGAGTTCTGTGTATGTTGTCCAATGACTAGCTACTACCACACATTGGGCTCCGGGCACTCCAAACTCTCTCAACTTATTAACCAACTTGATCTTTGTCCAGGAGTTGCAATTAGTTTCTGGTGTTTGTAGGTAGTGTTAGTAGTCTACCACGTGGCACCCGGCCAGGTGGGCTTGGGACAGACTAGGCACAAGTGGCACGGTGTACCAAGCGTAGATCCATCCGGCGAGGTGGGCTTGGGAACCCTGCACACATCGTTTGGGGCCGTGAGCGACACCCCGGCCGGATCTCCTTGCGGATGGAACCCGAATAGGCGATAAACCTGGACTAGAGTCTTGTGTGGTTAGTCAGGTCATGGCCGACACCCTCGCCAGGCTTCCGCTTGAAGGTTGCCGAGATACATGACGTGTACATGGTGATAAGTGGTGAGAGCATGTGTGAAGAAGTACACCCCTGCAGGGTTATCATGATCTATTCGAATAGCCGTGTCCTCGGTTACGGACTTCTTGGATGCTTACGTGGTACATAGACAACTTGAAGTGGATACTCTAAAATGCTCAAGACAAGTGTGAGTGCTATGGATGGCCTTCTCGTAGGAAGACGGGAATGAATCCATAGTAGTGTATTAACGTGGTGATTAGTGGACTCGTGTGCGCCACCTCAAAAGAGTTACCAGCAGTCATAGTACAGGATAGCCACTGAGTCAAAGCTGGCTTGCTGCAACTAAACTCCACATTACCTTCTTGATACAAGTGCATGTATGATAGGATCTGATGTAAGTCTTGATGAGTACCTTTGTACTCATGTTGCTTTATTTATGTTTTGTAGATGAGACGTCTGTCTCACTAGTAGTACCACTTGGACTTCGACAAGTAGCTTGTACCTCAGCTACGATCTTGATCGGATGTTGTAGATAGTCACTCTTCAGCCTTTTTCATTTGTAGTTGTCTGTACTCAGACATGTAATGTTTCCGCTTGTTGCTTGTATGCTCTGAATGATGGGTCATGTGACCCCTGTTTGTTTCTAATGCTATGTGGTTCTTATGAGCCTTTATCTATATGAGTTTGCGTTATGTTGTGATGCCATGTTGTACCTCACATACTTGCATGTTATGCATACGTGTGACGTGTATTGCTATGTGTGGGATCCGACAATCTAGTTGTTCGTCCTTGGCAGCCTCTCTTATGGGGAAATGTAGTCTAGTGCTTGCTTGAGCCATAGTAGTCCGCTACAGCCCGGTTCACCGGAGTCCTGCTAGCCCAGCACTACTGCTCAGAACACTTGACTGGCCGGCATGTGTTTCAATTCGTTCCTGTGTCTGTCCCTTCGGGCAAATGTCACGCGGTGACTTCCGAAGTCCTGTTAGCCCAGTGCTACAGCCCGGATTCATATGTTGTTGACCGACATGCTCGATGTGATTCATGGATGCCTGTCCCCATAGGTTAGCACCGCTTTGGGTTCACGACTAGCCATGTTGGACCGGGTTCTCTATCATATGGATGCTAGCGATACTATCATATACGTGAGCCAAAAGGCGCAAACGGTCCCGGGCCATGGTAAGGCGACACCCATGGGAATACCGTGTGTGAGGCCACAAAGTGATATGAGGTGTTACGGGCTAGATCGGTGTGACTTAGAATCGGGGTCCCGACAGAAGAATTATGTCCTTGATGCACTGTTGGGTGACAGATCGATTGCAGGAGCAGATGCAGACGTTATGAACGTTTGGTGAGCTTGCTATGATGACTACTTGATAGTTTTGTGCACCATGCTTTACGGCTTAGAACCGGGACTTCAAAAACGTTTTGAATGCCACGGAGCATATAAGATGTTCCAAGAGCTAAAATTTGTATTTCAGACTCATGCCCGAGTCGAGAGGTATGAGACCTCTGACAAAGTGTTTTTCCTACAAGATGGAGGAGAATAGCTCAACCAGTGAGCATGTGCTCAGAATGTCTGAGTACTAAAATCACTTGAATCAAGTGGGAGTTAATCTTCCAGATAAGATAGCGATTGACAGAGTTCTCTAGTCACTATCACCAAGTTACTAGAACTTCGTGATGAACTATAATATGCAAGGGATAACGGAAACGATTCCCAAGCTCTTCGTGATGCTGAAATCAACGAAGGTAGAAATCAAGAAAAGCATCAAGCGTTGATGGTTGACAAGACCACTAGTTTCAAGAAAAGGGCAAAGGGAAGAAGGGGAACTTCAATAAGAACGGCAAGCAAGTTGCTGCTCAAGTGAAGAAGCCCAAGTCTAGACCTAAGCCTGAGACTAAGTGCTTCTACTGCAAAGGGACTGGTCATTGGAAGCAGAACTGCCCCAAGTATTTGGCGGATAAGAAGAATGGCAAAGTGAACAAAGGTATATTTGATATACATTTTATTGATGTGTACTTTACTAGTGTTTATAGCAACCACTCGGTATTTGATACTAGTTCAGTTGCTAAGATTAGTAACTCGAAACGGGAATTGCAGAATGAACAGAGACTAGTTAAGGGTGAAGTGACGATGTGTGTTGGAAGTGGTTCCAAGATTGATATGATCATCATCGCACACTCCCTATACTTTTGAGATTAGTGTTGAACCTAAATAAATGTTATTTGGTGTTTGCGTTAAGCATGAATATGATTTGATCATGATTATTGCAATACGGTTATTCATTTAAAGTCAGAAAATAATTGTTGTTCTGTTTACATGGATAAAACCTTCAATGGTCATACACCCAAGATGAATGGTTTATTGAATCTCGATCGTAGTCATACACATATTCATAATATTGAAGCCAAAAGATGCAAAGTTAATAATAATAGTGCAACTTATTTGTGGCACTGCTGTTTAGGTCATATTGGTGTAAAGCGCATGAAGAAACTCCATGCTGATGGGATTTTGGAATCACTTGATGCTTGCGAACCATGCCTTATGGGCAAGATGACTAAGACTCCGTTCTCCAGAACAATGGAACTAGCAACTGACTTATTGGAAATAATACATACTGGTGTATGCGATCCAATGAGTGTTGAGGTGCGCGGCGGGTATCGTTATTTTCTGACCTTCACGGATGATTTGAGCAGATATGTGTATATCTACTTGATGAAACACAAGTCCGAAACACTTGAAAAGTTCGAAGATTTTCAGAGTGAAGTAGAGAATCATCGTAACAAGAAAATAAAGTTTCTACGATCTGATCACAGAAGCAAATATTTGAGTTACGAGTTTGGCCTTCAATTAAAACAATGTGGGATAATTTCACAAACTCATGCCACCTAAAACACCACAGCATAATGGTGTGTCCGAACGTCATAACCGTACTTTATTGGATATAGTGCAATCTATGATGTCTCTTACCGATTTACCACTATCATTTTGGGGTTATGCATTAGAGATAGCTGCATTCACGTTAAAAAGGGACACCATCTAAATCCGTTGAGACGACACCATATGAACTGTGGTTTGGCAAGAAAGCAAAGTTGTCGTTTCTTCAAGTTTGGGGTTGCGATGCTTATGTGAAAAGGTTTCATCCTGATAAGCTCAAACCCAAATCGGAGAAGTGTGTCTTCATAGGATACCCAAAAGAAAATGTTGGGTACACCTTCTATCACAGATCCGAAAGGCAATATCTTCGTTGCTAAGAGTGGATCCTTTCTAGAGAAAAAGTTTCTCTCGAAAGAAGTGAGTGGGAGGAATGTAGAACTTGATGAGGTAATTGTACCTTCTCCCGAATTGGAAAGTAGTTCATCACAGAAATCAGTTCTAGTGATCTCTACACCAATTAGTGAGGAAGCTAATGATGATGATCATGAAACTTTAGATCAAGTTACTACCGAACCTCGTAGGACAACCAGAGTATGGTCCGCACCAGAGTGGTATGGTAATCCTTTCTGGAAGCCATGTTACTAGACCATGACGAACCTACGAACCATGAGGAAGCGATGATGAGCCCAGATTTTGTGAAATGGCTTGAGGCCATGAAATCTGAGATGGGCTCCATGTATGAGAACAAAGTATGGACTTTGATTGACTTGCCCAATGATCGGTGAGTCATTAAGAATAAATGGATCTTCAAGAGGAAGATGGACGCTGATAGTAATGTTACTATATACAAAGCTAGACTTGTCGAAAAGGGTTTTTGACAAAGTTCAAGGTGTTGACTACGATGAGATTTTCTCACTTGTAGCGACGCTTAAGTCTGTCCAAACCATGTTAGCAAATTGTCACATTTTATGAAATCTCACAAATGGATGTCAAAACTACTTTCCTTAACGGATTTCTTAAAGAAGAGTTGTATATGATGCAACCAGAAGGTTTTGTCGATCCTAAAGGTGCTAACCAAATGTGCAAGCTCCAGCGATCCATCTATGGACTGGTGCAAGCATCTCGGAGTTGGTATATCGCTTTGATGAGTTGATCAAAGCATATGGTTTTATACAGACTTGCGGTGAAGCCTGTATTTACAAGAAAGTGAGTGGGAGCACTACAACATTTCTGATAAGTATATGTGAATGACATATTGTTGATCGGAAATAATGTAGAATTTTCTGGAAAGCATAAAGGAGTGTTTGAAAGGAGTTTTTCAAAGGAAGACCTCGATGAAGCTGCTTACATATTGAGCATCAAGATCTATAGAGATAGATCAAGACGCTCGATATATTTTCAATGAGTACATACCTTGACAAGATTTTGAAGTAGTTCAAAATGGAACAGTCAAAGAAGGAGTTCTTGCCTGTGTTGCAAGGTGTGAAGTTGAGTAAAGACTCAAAACCCGACCACGGCAAAAATTAGAAAGAGAATGAAAAGTCATTCCCTATGCCTCAGTCATAGGTTCTATAAAGTATGCCATGCTGTGTACCAGACCTATTGTGTACCTCACTATAAGTTTGGCAAGAGGGTACAATAGTGATCCAGGAGTGGATCACTGGATAGCGGTCAAAAATATTCTTAGTGGAATAAGGAAATGTTTCTCGGTTATGGAGGAGACAAAGAGTTTGTCGTAAAGAGTTACGTCGAAGCAAGCTTTGACACCGATATGGATGGCTGTAAGTATCGATCTAGATACATATTGAAAGTGGGAGCAATTAACTAGAGTAGCTCCGTGTAGAGTGTTGTAGACATAGAAATTTCCAAAATACATACGGATCTGAATGTTGCAGACCCGTAGACTAAATTTCTCACACAAGCAAAACATGACCACTCTTTGGGTGTTAATCACATAGCGATGTGAACTAGATTATTGACTCTAGTAAACCCTTTGGGTGTTAGTCACATGGAGATGTGAACTAATCACATAAAGATGTGAACTATTGGTGTTAAATCACATGACGATGTGAACTAGATTATTGACTCTAGTGCAAGTGGGAGACTAAAGGAAATATGCCCTATAGGCAATAATAAAGTTGTTATTTATATTTCCTTATATCATGATTAATGTTTATTATTCATACTAGAATTGTATTAACCGTAAACTTAGTACATGTGTGAATACATAGACAAACAGAGTGTCACTAGTTTGCCTCTACTTGACTAGCTCGTTGAATCAATGATGGTTATGTTTCCTAACCATAGACATGAGTTGTCATTTGATTAACGGGATCACATCATTAGAGAATGATGTGATTGACTTGACCCATCCGTTAGCTTAGCATGATGATCGTTTATTTTGTTGCTATTGCTTTCTTCATGACTTATACATGTTCCTATGACTATGAGATTATGCAACTCCCGAATACCGGAGGAACACTTTGTGTGCTACCAAACATCACAACGTAACTAGGTGATTATAAAGGTGCTCTACAGTTGTCTCCGATGGTACTTGTTGAGTTGGCATAGATCGAGATTAGGATTTGTCACTCCGATTGTCGGAGAGGTATCTCTGGGCCCTCTCGGTAATGCACATCACTATAAGCCTTGCAAGCAATGTGACTAATGAGTTAGTTGCAGGATGATGCATTACGGAACGAGTAAAGAGACTTGCCGGTAACGAGATTGAACTAGGTATTGAGATACCGACGATCAAATCTCGGGCAAGTAACATACCGATGACAAAGGGAACAACGTATGTTGTTATGCGATTTGACCGATAAAGATCTTCGTAGAATATGTAGGAACCAATATGAGCATCCAGGTTCCGCTATTGGTTATTGACCGGAGACGTGTCTCGGTCATGTCTACATAGTTCTCGAACTCGTAGGGTCCGCATGCTTAACATTCGGCGACGATCGGTATTATGAGTTTATGTGTTTTGATGTACCGAAGGTAGTTAGGAGTCCCGGATGAGATCGGTAACATGACGAGGAGTCTCGAAATGGTCGATACATAAAGATCGATATATTGGATGACTATATTCGGACATCAAAAAGGTTCTGAGTGATTCGGGTGTTTTTTGGAGTACCGGGGAGTTACAGGAATACGGGGGAAGAAGTATTGGGCCTCATGGGCCAATTGGTGGAAAAGAGGAGGCAGGACAAGGCAGGGCGTGCGGCCCCCCTAGCCCAAACCGAATTAGACTAGGACCGGACCCCCTTTCCTCCTTTCCTCCCTCTCCTTCCTTCTCCCTCTCCTCCTTCCTTCCCCCCTCCTAGTAGGAGTAGGAAAGGGGAGTCCTACTCCTACTAGGAGGAGGACTCCTCCTCCTGGCGCGCCCTGCAAGGGCCGGCCGGCCTCCCCCCTTGCTCCTTTATATACGGGGGCAGGGGCACCCCAAGACACACAAGTTGATCATTGATCCCTTAGTCGTGTGTGGTGCCCCCCTCCACCATAATCCACCTCAATCATATCGTAGCAGTGCTTAGGCGAAGCCCTGCGTCGGTAGCAACATCATCACTGTCATCACGCCGTCGTGCTGACGGAACTCTCCCGTGAAGCACTGCTGGATCGGAGTTCGTGGGACGTCATCGAGCTGAACGTGTGTTGAACTCGGAGGTGCCGTACATTTGGTACTTGGATCGGTCGGATCGTGAAGACGTACGACTACATCAACCGCGTTATCATAACGCTTCCGCTTACGGTCTACGAGGGTACGTGGACAACACTCTTCCCTTCTCATTGCTATGCATCACCATGATCTTGCGTGTGCGTAGGATTTTTTTTGAAATTACTACGTTCCCCAACAGGGGGCGCGCCCCACCCTTGTGGTCAGCCCGGGACCCTTCTCTGGTATCTTTTTTCTCCAGTATTTTTTATATTTTCCATAAATATTCTCCATAAATTTTCAGCCCATTTCGAGAACTTTTATTTCTGCACAAAAACAACACTACGGTTGTTTTGCTGAAAACAGCGTCAGTCCGGGTTAGTTGTAATCAAATCATACCAAAATCATGTAGAATTGTTATAAACATGGCATGAATACTTCATAAATTATAGATACATCGGAGACGTATCAATTATAAACATGCTCTACAGGTATCTCCGAAGGTGTTTGTTGGGTTGGCATAGATCGATATTAGGATTTGTCACTCCGAGTATCAGAGAGGTATCTCTGGGCCCTCTCGGTAATACACATCATAAGTAGCCTTGCGAGCGAAGTGACTAATGAGTTAGTTGTAGGATGATGTATTACGGAATGAGTAAAGAGACTTGCCGGTAAGGAGATTGAACTAGGTATGAAGATACCGACGATCGAATCTCGGGCAAGTAACATACCGATGGACAAAGGGAATTGTGTATGTTGTCATAACGGTTCGACCGATAAAGATCTTCGTAGAATATGTAGGAGCTAATATGAGAATCCAGGTTCCGCTATTGATTATCGACCGGAGAGGTGTCTCGGTCATGTCTACATAGTTCTAGAACCCGTAGGGTCCGCACGCTTAACGTTCGATGATGATATAATATTATATGAGTTATGTGATTTGGTGACCGAATGTTGTTCGGAGTCCCGGATTAGATCAAGGACATGACGAGGAGTCTCGTAATGGTCGAGAGGTGAAGATGGATACATAGGACGATGGTATTCGGACACCGGAAGTGTTCCGGAGGGTACCGGGTACATATAGGGTCATCGGAAGGGGTTCCGGGTACCCTCGGCAAAGATATGGGCTTAATGGGCTAAGGGAGGGACAGACCAGCCCTCAAGGGGCCGGCTTGCCCCTCCACCAGGCCGGCCAGCCCTAAGGAAAGGAAAGGGAAAGGAAAGGGGGGAGGGCAAGTCCCTCCTTCCTTCCCCTCCTCAAGGGAGAAAGGAAAGGGGGGCGCCACCTCCCGCTTCCTTCCCATGGCGCCTATACAAGGAAGGTGGGGTCGAACCAAGGTAGGAGCCCAAGTGGGATTCGGCCCCACTTGGGGCTCCCCTTGGCCTCTCCCCTCTCCCTCCCACCTATATATATGAGGAGGGGGCACCTAGCACACACAACATCAATTGTTAGCCGTGTGCGGCGCGCCCCTCCACAGCTTACACCCCCGGTCATAGTTTTGCGGTGCTTAGGCGACGCCCTGCGACAATCACTTCACCATCACTGTCACCATGTCGTCCTGCTGACGGAACTCATCTACTACCTCGACACCTTGCTGGATCAAGAAAGCGAGGGACGTCACCGAGCTGAACATGTGCAGAACTCGGAGGTGCCGTGCGTTCGGTGCTTGATCGGTCGGAGCTAGAAGAAGTTCGAATACATCAACCGCGTTGTCAAACGCTTCCGCTTCCGTCTACGAGGGTACATAGACACACTCTTCCTCTCGTTGCTATGCATCTCCATGGATAGATCTTTGCGTGAGCGTAGAATTTTTTGTTTTCCATGCAACGATTCCCAACAAAGGGGAGCACATCTGCGAGCACTTCCGCCCCGCAACCACCGATGGGGACGATCAGCGGTGACTCACGGATGTGGCTCGTGAGACTGACCCCTACTTCAGCTATCTGTCAAAGGAGGAGGACAACAACCACCTAAACCCTTGATGCCATTTTGGTTTCTTTTCCTTCCTCACACAGGCCACGAGCGAAGTGACTCCAACTCTCCCTCGACCTTATCTAGACAATTATGTATACTTGTGGTAGCACCGTAACTCCTTGGCCATTGGCTCACACATCCTACATCGAAGAGACACACGTCGCCCCTGCTACCATCATGCACGTGCAAGTACACCACCTCACCCATATCTAAGCTTCTAACTCTCAAGAATTCAACATTTCTATGTCTGATGTCTAGTTAGGCTTTGTTATAGAGATTCATTTCCTAATCAATGTCGATCTCTCATCCAATGGCTGGAATCATCACTTATCTCTTCTCATTTCCTAATCAACGTCGATCTCTCATCCAATTGCCCCAGGTCTTCGTGAGCAACCGAGTTGGATGCACACCCACTTAGTTTCTTTTTGAGCTTTCATAAACTTGTAGCTCTAGTGCATCTATTGCATGGCAATCCCTACTCACTCACATTGATATCTATTTATGGGCATCTCCATAGCCCATTGATACACATAGTTGATGTGAGACTATCTCCTTCTTTTTTCTTCTCCACAACCACCTTCTATTCCACCTATAGTGCTATGTCCATGGCTCATGCTCATGTATTGCGTGAAAGTTGAAAAAGTTTAAGAACATTAAAAGTATGAAACAATTTCTTGGCTTGTCATTGTGGTTGTTCATGATTTTAATATTTTGTGTGATGAAGATGGAGCATAGCCAGACTATATGATTTTGTAGGGGTAAGCTTTCTTTGGCCATGCTATTTTGAGAAGACATAGTTGCCTTGTTAGTATGCTTGAAGTATTATTGTTTTTATGTCGATATTAAACTTTTGTTTTGAATCTTATGGATCTGAACATTCATGCCACAATAAAGAATTATTACATGGATAAATATGTTAGGTAGCATTCCAGATCAAAAATTCTATTTTTATCATTTACCTACTCGAGGATGAGCAGGAATTAAGCTAGGGGATGCTTGATACGTCTCCACCGAATCTATAATTTTTATTGTTCCATGCTATTATATTATCTGTTTTGGATGTTTTATATGCATTAACGTGCTATTTTACATTATTTTTGGGACTAACCTATTAACCTAGAGCGCAGTGCCAGTTTTTTCCTTGTTTTTGAGTTTCGCGGAAAGGAATACCAAACGAAGTCCAAACAGAATAAAACCTTCGCGATGATTTTTCTTGGACCAGAAGACTTGGAGATGAAGTCGGAGGAGCCACAAGGCAGCCACAAGGACGGAGGGACCCTTGTGGGCCCCTCGTGCACCTCCTGACCTAATTCTTTCGTCTATATATACCCATATATCCCCAAACCAACATGGGCATCCACGAAAACACTTCTCCACCACCGCAACCTTCTGTACCCGTGAGATCCCATCTAGGGGCCTTTTCTGGTGTCCTGCGGGAGGGGGATTCGATCATAGAGGGCTTCTACATCAACTCTATTACCCTTCCGTTGAAGCGTGACTAGTTTACTTCAGACCTATGGGTCCATAGCTAGTAGCTAGATGGCTTCTTCTCTCTCTCTTTGATTCTCAATACCATGTTCTCCTCGTTGTTCTTGGAGATCTATCCGATGTAATACTCTTGCTTTGTGTTTTTCGAGGTCCGATGAATTGTGGATTTATGATCAGCTTAGATATGAATATTATTTGAATCTTCTCTGAATTCTTTTATGCATGATTTGATATCTTTGTAATTCTCTTCGAACTATCGGTTTGGTTTGGCTGACTAGATTGGTTTTTCTTGCAATGGGAGAAGTGCTTAGCTTTGGGTTCAATCTTGCGATGTCCTTTCCCAGCGACAGTAGGCGCATCAAGGCACGTATTGTATTGTTGCCACCGAGGATAAAAAGATGGGGTTTTCATCATATTTCTTGAGTTACTTCCTCTACATAATGTCATCTTACTTAATGCATTACTCTGTTCTTTATGAACATAATACTCTAGATGCATGCTGGATAGTGGTTGATGTGTGGAGTAATAGTAGTAGATGCAGAATCGTTTTGGTCTACTTGACACGGGTGTGATTCCTATATTCACGATCATTGCCTTAGATATCATCATAACTTTGCACTTTTCTATCAATTGCTCGTCAGTAATTTGTTCACCCACCATATTATTTGCTATCTTGAGAGAAGCCTCTAGTGAAACCTATGGCCCCCGGGTCTATTTTCCATCATACAAGTTCTATTTTCCATCATATAAGTTTCCGATCTACAATATTAGTTTCCAATTTACTATTTTTGCAATCTTTTACTTTCCGATCTATAAACCAAAAATACCAAAAATATTTACTTTACCGTTTATCTATCTCTATCAGATCTCACTTTCGTAAGTAACTGTAAAGGGATTGACGACCCCTTTATCGCGTTGGGTGCAAGTTGTTGTTTGTTTGTGCAGGTATTCGGTGACTTGTGTGTTGTCTCCTACTGGATTGATACCTTGGTTCTCAAACTAAGGGAAATACTTATCTCTACTTTGCTGCATCACCCTTTCCTCTTCAAGGAAAAACCAACACAAGCTCAAGAAGTAGCAATAGCTAACATAGGCCCTCCACCCATCTTGATAGTGCTCAATATGCTCATTGGAAAACTCTAATGGAGATAATTCTGTATGGAGCTATCTTTGGTCTCTGGGAAGTTACTACACAATGTTTATTTTCAGTGAATCCAAAGAACCTCATTCCCACATAGATAAAGGATCATTCCCACATAGATAAAGGAATGTCATTCCAACTTCCTAGATTTCACAATGATTCTCAAGGCTATGACTCCCACCATCTTGGTGTGAGATAAAGGAATGTCAATCCAACTTCCTAGCTTTCACCATGGTTCTGAAGACCATGACTACCTTGGGATGCTCTAGAGTGATTGCATCAGGCAACCCAAGCATCTAAACGTCCAACCAATCAACCTCTAAGAGCAAGATGTATTTGTTTGCTATGATAGAAGACAAATCACCTCAAATTTATTTACTAGACTCACCGATCTCTCTCTTTGCTTTCAAATGATTCAAGAGAGAGTGGGTAAATGACAAGTTTGTTGTTGAGAAGTTCTTGAGAGCACTCATGCAAAATCATGCTAGCATGGTGGTCCTTATCAAACAAAGACTGTATCTCAATATCCTCTTCACCTATCGTGTTCTTCCTATGTTCGTCACCCGTGAGAACTTTGCAAGAACCTCCAAAAAATGCATGCCATTCAAATCTCCAAGAAAAAGCCAATCCTTAACCTAAAATACAACCTTGTGCAAGCTTAGTAGCATAACAAAGGTGAGAGCCAAGAAGGACAAGTTGAGCTATTCCAAAATATATTCGAAGCTCTCATGGCAAGGAATTTCAGCAAGTTCAACAAGAAGGGTCAATGTAGCAAGAATGAAAAGACCATCAAAATGTGGTATCACAATCATTTCATTGCTTATTGTTGTCACACAAAGAATGACAAGAAATCAGAGAAGGATGCGAAGATATACTATAAGAAATCCTTCTACAACAATAGCGGGTCTTACAAAAAGGACAAGTAACCAAAGCCTTTTGTTGGTAGGGAGTACAACTTTGGAGCCTCTGACTCTGATGAAGGAGTTGAGATCGTCGGGTTAGCCATTTGGGCACCACCCAAGTCCACTTCACTCTTCAAACTTGACTACTTCAAGGATGGTGATGATTATCATATTTGCCTCATGGCAAGAGAATGTAACGAATATGATCCAACTATTGCTCCATCCTCCCCTATGTGAAGTTACTATGATGATGCAAGTGATAAAGAAATAGATGAAAAATGTTTCTGAGATCTTGAAAACTCTTAATGGATTTCCTCTAGAGCGTTTCAGGAACCATCTTAATAGTTTTTTTGGAGCATAATGCTTTACTTGACAAGTAAATGGGGTTTTCTAATAGAAGAAAAGGAGTTAATGACATGTTTGAGAGATCTCCATGTAGAGCAAAAAAACTCTTAAAAAACTTCTTAAAAGAATGTAAGAAGTTGAAAACTTTGCTTAACTTGCCAAAGGAATACAAAACTTCAAGTAAATGAACCTAACATTTGCTCATAATAACCTTAAGGCGAACTTTAGGCACCTCAACAACCCAAAGTCATTAAAGAGGAGCTCATTAAGATCGTCATGTCTTATGAGAGACTTCGAGTGACTTATAAGGAACTTTTTGCTACACCTCCACCTAGCAGTTATATTGTTTTTTCTTGCGGGTGATATTGTTATTGATATTGATGGCATGTTTGATAAAAAAGAATGCTATGTTAAAAGCATATTTGGTTGAATGTCATGCTAGGAGCATCTTGATTTTAGCAATGCACATGTTAATTAGGCACACCTCAGTTGTTGCAAAGAGAAGAGATGGAAGGGTTCACATGTAACCTATGCAGAGCATATACTTTTTACATCGACTTGCAAGGATTTACAATTAATGCTTTTTTGCTTTTATTATTTTGTTTTGTAAATGTTTTAACTTTATAGTTTGATTAATTCTTCTATGGCTCATTTTCAACGAAAATATGCCTTCACACACAAATACATTTTCATAGTACGAAACTAGTACTGACATCTTCTTTCCATGCTACTTTGGCTTCATAATTCATATCCTATACACTCCCTCTATTCCATATTATTCGTCGCTGATTTACTACAAGTTCCATATTACTCGTCGCTGATTTAGTACAATAATATGGAACGGAGGGAGTACTTAAGAAGTTCATCCCCACTATAGGATTTATCTCTACATGTAGCCCCTCCACATCAGCAATCCTCTCACAAGAAAAAAAACAGTCCTGCCACATCGGCAACTCTTGGCGTGCAAAATGCATGTCTTCCGTTTGTTGGGGAACGTAGTAATTTCAAAAAAAATTCCTATGCACACGCAAGATCATGGTGATGCATAGCAATGAGAGGGAAGAGTATCATCCACGTACCCTCGTAGACCATAAGCAGAAGCGTTATGAGAATGCGGTTGATGTAGTCGAACATCTTCACGGTCCGACCGATCCAAGTACCGAACGCATGGCACCTCCGAGTTTAGCACACGTTCAGCTCGATGACGTCCCACGAACTCCGATCCAGCAGAGCTTCAGGGGAGAGTTACGTCAGCACGACGGCGTGATGACGATGATGTTGTTTCTACCGACGCAGGGCTTCGCCTAAGCACCGCTACGATATGATCGAGGTGGATTATGGTGGAGGGGGGCACCGCACACGGCTTGGAACAATCAACTTGTGTGTCCTAGGGTGCCCCCTGCCCCCGTATATAAAGGAGCAAGGGGGAGGCCGGCCGGCCCTTCTAGGGCGCGCCAGGAGGAGGAGTCCTCCTCCTATTAGGAGTAGGACTCCCCTTTCCTACTCCTACTAGGAGGGGGAAAGGAAGGAGGAGAGGGAGAAGGAAGGAGAGGGAGGAAAGGAGGAAAGGGGCCCGACCCCCTAGTCCAATTCGGTTTGGCCTAGGGGGTGCGTGCCGTGCCTCCTCTCTTCCACCACTTGGCCCATGAGGCCCAACACTTCTTCCCCGTATTCCCGTAACTCCTCGGTACTCCGAAAAATACCCGAATCACTCAGAACCTTTCCGATGTCCGAATATAATCATCCAATATATCGATCTTTACGTCTCAACCATTTCGAGACTCCTCGTCATGTCCCTGATCTCATCCGAGACTCCGAACTACCTTCGGTACATCAAATCACATAAACTCATATTACCGATCGTCACCGAACTTTAAGCGTGCGGACCCTACAGGTTCGAGAACTATGTAGACATGACCGAGACACGTCTCCGGTCATCAATAGCGGAACCTGGATGTTCATATTGGGTCCTACATATTCTACGAAAATCTTTATCGGTCAAACCGCATAACAACATACGTGTTCCCTTTGTCATCGGTATGTTACTTGCCCGAGATTCGATAGTCGGTATCTCAATACCTAGTTCAATCTTGTTACCGGCAAGTCCCTTTACTCATTTCCGAATGCATCATCCCGCAACTAACTCATTAGTTGCATTGCTTGCAAGGCTTATAGTGATGTGCATTACCGAGAGGGCCCAGAGATACCTCTCCGACAATCGGAGTGACAAATCCTAATCTCGATCTATGCCAACTCAACAAGTACCATCGGAGACACCTGTAGAGCACCTTTATAATCACCCAGTTATATTGTGACATTTGGTAGCACACAAAGTGTTCCTCCGGTAATCAGGAGTTGCATAATCTCATAGTCATAGGAACACGTATAAGTCATGAAGAAATCAATAGCAGTAAACTAAAACGATCAAGTGATAAGCTAACGGAATGGGTCAACTCAATCACATCATTCTCCTAATGATGTGATCCCATTTATCAAATGACAACTCATGTCTATGGTTAGCAAACATAACCATCTTTGATTAATGAGCTAGTCAAGTAGAGGCATACTAGTGACACTCTGTTTGTCTATGTATTCACACATGTATTATGTTTCCGATTAATACAATTATAGCGTGAATAATAAACATTTATCATGAAATAAGGAAATAAATAATAACTTTATTATTGCCTCTAGGGCATATTTCCTTCAGTCTCCCACTTGTACTAGAGTCAATAATCTAGATTACATAGTAATGATTCTAACACCCATGGAGCCTTGGTGCTGATCATGTTTTGCTCGTGAGAGAAGCTTAGTCAACAGGTCTGCAACATTCAGATCCATATGTATCTTGCAAATCTCTATGTCTCCCACCTGGACTTGATCGTGGATGGAATTGAAGCGTCTCTTGATGTGTTTGGTTCTCTTGTGAAATCTGGATTCTTTTGCCAAGGCAATTGCACCAGTATTGTCACAAAAGATTTTCATTGGACCCGATGCACTAGGTATGACACCTAGATCGGATATGAACTCCTTCATACAGACTCCTTCATTTGCTACTTTCGAAGCAGCTATGTACTCCGCTTCACACGTAGATCCCGCCATGATGCTTTGTTTAGAACTGCTCCAACTGATAGCTCCATCGTTCAATATAAAAACGTATCCGGTTTGCGATTTAGAATCGTCCGGATCAGTGTCAGAGCTTGCATCGACGTAACCATTTACGACGAGCTCTTTGTCACCTCCATAAACGTGAAACATATCCTTAGTCCTTTTCAGGTATTTCAGGATGTTCTTAACCGCTGTCCAGTGGTCCACTCCTAGATTACTTTGGTACCTCCCTGCTAAACTAATAGCAAGGCACACATCAGGTCTGGTACACAGTATTGCATACATGATAGAGCCTATGGCTGAAGCATAGGGAACACTTTTCATTTTCTCTCTATCTTCTGCAGTGGACGAGCATTGAGTATTACTCAACTTCACACCTTGTAACACAGGCACGAACCTTTCTTAGCTTGATCCATTTTGAACTTCTTCAAAACTTTATCAAGGTATGTGCTTTGTGAAAGTCCAATTAAGCGTCTTGATCTATCTCTATAGATCTTGATGCCCAATATATAAGCAGCTTCACCGAGGTCTTTCATTGAAAAACTCTTATTCAAGTATCCTTTTATGCTATCCAGAAATTCTATATCATTTCCAATCAACAATATGTCATTCACATATAATATTAGAAATGCTACAGAGCTCCCACTCACTTTCTTGTAAATACAGGCTTCTCCAAAAGTCTGTATAAAACCATATGCTTTGATCACACTATCAAAATGTTTATTCCAACTCCGAGAGGCTTGCACCAGTCCATAAATGGATCGCTGGAGCTTGCACACTTTGTTAGCAACCTTTGGATTGATAAAACCTTTAGGTTGCATCATATACAACACTTCTTCCAGAAATCCATTCAGGAATGCAGTCTTTACATCCATTTGCCAAATTTCATAATCATAAAATGTGGCAATTGCTAACATGATTCGGACGGACTTAAGCATCACTACGGGTGAGAAGGTCTCATCGTAGTCAACTCCTTGAACTTGTCAAAAACCTTTCGCAACAAGTCGAGCTTTGTAGATAGTAACGTTTCCGTCGGTGACAGTCTTCTTCTTGAAGATCCATTTATTCTCGATGGCTTGCCGATCATTGGGCAAGTCAACCAAAGCCCACACTTTGTTCTCATACATGGATCCCATCTCAGATTTCATGGCCTCAAGCCTTTTTGTGGAATCTAGGCTCATCATCGCTTCCTCATAGTTTGTAGGTTCGTCATGGTCAAGTAACATGACCTCCAGAACAGGATTACCGTACCACTCTGGTGCGGATCTTACTCTGGTTGACCTACGAGGTTCGGTAGTAACTTGATCTGAAGTTTCATGATCATCATCATTGGCTTCCTCACTAATTGGTGTAGGTGTCACAGGAACCGGTTTCTGTGATGGACTACTTTCCAATAAGGGAGCAGGTACAGTTACCTCATCAAGTTCTACTTTCCTCCCACTCACTTCTTTCGAGAGAAACTCCCTCTCTAGAAAGGATCCATTCTTAGCAACAAATGTCTTGCCTTCGGATCTATGATAGAAGGTGTACCCAACAGTCTCCTTTGGGTATCCCATGAAGACACATTTCTCCGATTTGGGTTCGAGCTTATCAGGTTGAAGCTTTTTCACATAAGCATCGCAGCCCCAAACTTTAAGAAACGACAACTTTGGTTTCTTGCCAAACCGGCGTCGTCTCAATGGATTTAGATAGTGCCCTATTTAACGTGAATGCAGCTGTCTCTAAAGCATAACCCCAAAACGATAGCGGTAACTCAGTAAGAGACATCATAGATCGCACCATATCTAGTAAAGTACGATTACGACATTCGGACACACCATTACGCTGTGGTGTTCCGGGTGGCGTGAGTTGCGAAACTATTCCGCATTGTTTCAAATGAAGACCAAACTTGTAACTCAAATATTCTCCTCCACGATCAGATCGTAGAAACTTTATTTTCTTGTTACGATGATTTTCCACTTCACTCTGAAATTCTTTGAACTTTTCAAATGTTTCAGACTTATGTTTCATTAAGTAGATATACCCATATCTGCTCAAATCATCCGTGAAGGTGAGAAAATAACGATACCCGCCGCAAGCCTCAATATTCACCGGACCACATATATCAGTATGTATGATTTCCAACAAATCTGTTGCTCGCTCCATAGTTCCAGAGAACGGCGTTTTAGTCATCTTGCCCATGAGGCATGGTTCGCAAGTACCAAGTTATTCATAATCAAGTGATTCCAAAAGTCCATTAGAATGGAGTTTCTTCATGCGCTTTACACCAATATGACCTAAACGGCAGTGCCACAAAATAAGTTGCACTATCATTATCAACTCTGCATCTTTTGACTTCAACATTATGAATATGTGTATCACTACTGTCGAGATTCATTAAAAATAGGCCACTCTTCAAGGGTGCATGACCATAAAAGATATTACTCATATAAATAGAACAACCATTATTCTCTGATTTAAATAAATAACTATCTCGCATCAAACAAGATCCAGATATAATGTTCATGCTCAACGTTGGCACCAAATAACAATTATTCAGGTCTAAAACTAATCCCGAAGGTAGATGTAGAGGTAGCGTGCCGACGGCGATCACATAGACTTTGGAACCACTTCCCACGCGCATCGTCACCTCGTCCTTAGCCAATCTTCGCTTAATCCGTAGTCCCTGTTTCGAGTTGCAAATATTAGCAACAGAACCAGTATCAAATACCCAGGTGCTACTGCGAGCTTTAGTAAGGTACACATCAATAACATGTATATCACATATACCTTTGTTCACCTTGACATCCTTCTTATCCGCCAAATACTTGGGGTAGTTCCGCTTCCAGTGACCAGTCCCTTTGCAGTAGAAGCACTCAGTCTCAGGCTTAGGTCCAGACTTGGGTTGCTTCTCTTGAGCAGCAACTTGTTTGTCGTTCTTCTTAAAGTTCCCTTTATTATTCCCTTCACCGTTTTTCTTGAAACCGGTGGTCTTGTTGACCATCAACACCTGATGCTCCTTCTTGATTTCTACCTCCGCAGCTTTTAGCATTGCGAAGAGCTCGGGAATCGTCTTATCCATCCCTTGCATATTATAGTTCATTACGAAGCTCTTGTAGCTTGGTGGCAGTGATTGAAGAACTCTGTCAATGACACTATCAACAGGAA
The DNA here is from genome assembly GCF_003073215.2 of Triticum urartu. NCBI lineage: Eukaryota > Viridiplantae > Streptophyta > Magnoliopsida > Poales > Poaceae > Triticum > Triticum urartu. The sequence goes on along the minus strand of NC_053027.1, from coordinate 145,419,997 downwards.
GATAAACCCCCAGTTGAGTCAAGTGGTTATGGTACCCAGACATTCTGAGTATATGTTCACTGACAGAACTATTCTCCTCCATCTTGCATCTGTAGAACTTATTGGAGACTTCATATCTCTCAATCCGGGCATTTGCTTGAAATATTAACTTCAACTCCTGGAACATCTCATATGCTCCATGACGTTCAAAACATCGTTGAAGTCCCGGTTCTAAGTCGTAAAGCATGGCACACTGAACTATCGAGTAGTCATCAGCTTTGCTCTGCCAGACGTTCATAACATCTGGCATTGCTCCTGCAGCGGGTTTGGCACCTAGAGGTGCTTCCAGGACGTAGTTCTTCTGTGCAGCAATGAGGATAATCCTCAAGGTATGGACCCAGTTCGTGTAATTGCTACCATCATCTTTCAACTTTGCTTTCTCAAGGGACGCATTAAAATTTAACGGAACAACAGCACGGGCCATCTATCTACAACAACATAGACAAGCAAAATACTATCAGGTACTAAGTTCATGATAAATTAAAGTTCAATTAATCATATTTAAGAACTCCCACTTAGATAGACATCCCTCTAATCATCTAAGTGATCACGTGATCCATATTAACTAAACCATGACCGATCATCACGTGAAATGGAGTAGTTTTCAATGGTGAACATCACTATGTTGATCATATCTACTATATGATTCACGCTCGACCTTTCGGTCTCAGTGTTCCGAGGCCATATCTGCATATGCTAGGCTCGTCAAGTTTAACCCGAGTTTTTCTGCGTGTGCAAAACTGGCTTGCACCCGTTGTATGTGAATTTAGAGCTTATCACACCCGATCTTCACGTGGTGTCTCGGCACGACGAACTTTGGCAACGGCGCATACTCATGGAGAACACTTGTACCTTGAAATTTAGTGAGGGATCATCTTATAATGCTACCGTCAATCAAGCAGAATAAGATGCATAAAGGATAAACATCACATGTATAAGTGATATGATATGGCCATCATCATCTTGTGCATGTGATCTCCATCTCCAAAGCACCGTTATGATCACCATCGTCACCGGCTTGACACCTTGATCTCCATCGAAGCATCGTTGTCGTCACGCCAACTATTGCCTCCACGACTATCGCTACCGCTTAGTGATAAAGTAAAGCAATTACATGGCGATTGAATTTCATACAATAAAGCGACAACCATATGGCTCCTACCAGTTGCCGATAACTGTGTTACAAAACATGATCATCTCATACAATAAAATTTAGCATCATGTCTTGACCATATCACATCACAACATGCCCTGCAAAAACAAGTTAGACGTCCTCTACTTTGTTGTTGCAAGTTTTACGTGGCTGCTACGGGCTGAGCAAGAACCGTTCTTACCTACGCATCAAAACCACAACGATATTTCGTCAAGTTTGTGCTGTTTCAACCTTCAACAAGGACCGGGCATAGTCACACTCGGTTCAACTAAAGTTGGAGAAACTGACACCCGCCAGCCACCTGTGTGCGAAGCACGTCGGTAGAACCAGTCTCGCGTAAGCGTACGCGTAATGTCGGTCCGGGCCGCTTCATCCAACAATACCGCCGAACCAAAGTATGACATGCTGGTAAGCAGTATGACTTGTATCGCCCACAACTCACTTGTGTTCTACTCGTGCATATAACATCTACGCATAAACCTAGCTCGGATGCCACTGTTGGGGAACGTAGTAATTTCAAAAAAATTCCTACGCACACGCAAGATCATGGTGATGCATAGCAACGAGAGGGAAGAGTATCGTCCATGTACCCTCGTAGACCGTAAGCGGAAGCGTTATGAGAACGCGGTTGATGTAGTCGAACGTCTTCACGATCCGACCGATCCAAGTACCGAACGCATGGCACCTCTGAGTTCAGCACACGTTCAGCTCGATGACGTCCCACGAACTCCGATCCAGCAGAGCTTCACGGGAGAGTTCCGTCAGCACGACGACGTGATGACGGTGATGATGTTGCTACCAATGCAGGGCTTCACCTAAGCACCACTATGATATGATCAAGGTGGATTATGGTGGAGGGGGGCACCGCACACGGCTTGGAACAATCAACTTGTGTGTCCTAGGGTGCCCCCTTCCCCCGTATATAAAGGAGCAAGGGGGAGGCCGGCCGGCCCTTCTAGGGCGCGCTGGGAGGAGGAGTCCTCCTCCTAGTAGGAGTAGGACTCCCCTTTCCTACTCCTACTAGAAGGGGGAAAGGAAGGAGGAGAGGGAGAAGGAAGGAGAGCGATGAAAGGAGGAAAGGGGGCCTCCCCCTAGTCCAATTCGGTTTGGGCTAGGGGGCCGCGCGCCCTGCCTCCTCTCTTCCACCACTTGGGCCATGAGGCCCAATACTTCTTCCCCGTATTCCCGTAACTCCCCGGTACTCCAAAAAATACCTGAATCACTCGGAACCTTTCCGATGTCCGAATATAGTCGTCCAATATATCGATCTTTATGTCTTGACCGTTTCGAGACTCCTCGTCATGTCGCCGATCTCATCCGAGACTCCGAACTACCTTAGGTACATCAAATCACATAAACTCATAATACCGATCGTCACCGAACGTTAAGCGTGCGAACCCTACGGATTCGAGAACTATGTAGACATGACCGAGACGCGTCTCCGGTCAATAACCAATAGCGGAACCTGGATGTTCCTATTGGCTCCTACATATTCTACGAAGATCTTTATCGATCAAACCGCGTAACAACATACGTTGTTCCCTTTGTCATCGATATGTTACTTGCCCGAGATTCGATCGTCGGTATCTCAATACCTAGTTCAATCTCGTTACCAGCAAGTCTCTTTACTCATTTCTGTAATGCATCATCCCGCAACTAACTCATTAGTTGCATTGCTTGCAAGGCTTATAGTGATGTGCATTACCGAGAGGGCCCAGAGATACCTCTCCGACAATCGGAGTGACAAATCCTAATCTCGATCTATGCCAACTCAACAAGTACCATCAGAGACACCTGTAGAGCACCTTTATAATCACCCAGTTACGTTGTGACGTTTGGTAGCACACAAAGTGTTCCTCCGGTAATCGGGAGTTGCATAATCTCATAGTCATAGGAACATGTATAAGTCATGAAGAAAGCAATAGTAGTAAACTAAAATGATCAAGTGCTAAGCTAACGGAATGGGTCAAGTCAATCACATCATTCTCCTAATGATGTGATCCCGTTTATCAAATGACAACTCATGTCTATGGTTAGGAAACATAACCATCTTTGATTAACGAGCTAGTCAAGTAGAGGCATACTAGTGACACTCTGTTTGTCTATGTATTCACACATGTATTATGTTTCCGGTTAATACAATTCTAGCATGAATAATAAACATTTATCATGAAATAAGGAAATAAATAATAACTTTATTATTGCCTCTAGGACATATTTCCTTCACCGTTACCAATGTACAAGTCTGTTTCTCTTTCCTAGACAGTCATTGAAGCCAAAGGATTGTTTTGTTTTCCGCCTTCTGTAACCCACCAGTCACATAATCACTAATTCTTTCAGTTGTCTAGCATCGATTCGTCTCCTGGTGGTAATCTACATACAGCCCCCCGATCCCCCTCACATGCTCCCCCAGGTCACTCCCTTTCTACTCCTATGTCCTATGGTCCTGGTCAAGGTAAGGTAATCTCCCCATCGTCCATGCTCTCGAGAAATTACTGAATTTTGTAAAGGAAAGGAAACGACAGTAGTCACGGGCAAGGATCGAAGTGTTTCAACACGCGGATTCCAGGGCGACGGACGGCGTCAGCCTCGGCAGCCAGCAATCCGAAGGTGTGGCATGGAGGGTCAGGCGACTGGGTGAGGCCTCGATGTGCATAGTCGGGCGGCCGAGAGAAGGACCAGCGGGCAGCGACCCTTGCCTAAGGAGAGCCCAGCGGGGATTTTGTCCCGTCCCAACACCTTTGGCTTCTTCTCACTCCCGACTGTGTTTCTTCTTCGAGGCCCGTCTCCTATCAATTTCTACTCCCCCCCCCCCCAAAAAAAAACTTTTTCTACTTCAGAGGTACGTGTAAGTTATTTACCTCATCAGACATCAGAGTTTTTTTTATCTCTAAACAGTAGGGAACTTTAGCAGCAAGTAAAATCGTTTAGGTTTGACCAATCCAACAAACAATCCGTCCAATTCGCCATCCTTAGATGAGGGTGGATATTAAATTTGTACCTATCTGGCTAATACTATGTGCAATTCATTGAGCTTAGATCACATAGACACTACTCTATGCAATCAGTTATGCTTCAGTGGTGATGTAATTTACATAGTCTGCTACGAAATTTTACACATCTGGATTTTCAGGATATAAGGACTAATTAGTTTTACGTCCTCGCCTTTCATCTTCCGTTTCCAGAGACCCTGGACTGATAAGAGAAATAGTGTGGGGATATTGGTATGGCCGCCGTGTGAGTCATGGAACCTTATCATGAATTCATGATGAAGAAGGTGAGCTATAGCTCAGAGAGGTCTACGTTGAGGTGCATGTGTGTGATGTAAATCTGGTGCAATTTTAGTACAGGAGCATGCCCGGGAATTAGCATTTGCAATGGATGGAAGCAGAAATTTGTTTAATGTAGAAGCAACACAAGCAAAGTGTCATGGCTGCCGCAGCATCACAGTAGCCCGACATTAGCACGAAGAAATTGGAGAATGACCAACATTATAAGAGGTCTCTCTCTCCCTATCTCATTTTCTATTTTTATGCTTTTCTCTCTTGGATTATTACGATAGCTAAATCTTAGACCATTCAAACTAAACTGGTATTTTTGAGGTACCCCCCCCCCTCGGGCGTCCCAAAAAACTTGGGAAAACTTTGTTTTTGCCATTCTTGCTTTTGCCAATTTTGCTTATGCCACTCTAGAATTTGACATCTCACTTTTGCCACTCTTTGCTTTAGACAATACATCACTTTTGCCATTCCATGGCAAAAATGATAATTTTTCATTTCACATTTGTCACTCTTAGCTTTTGACAATGTATCACAATTGCCACTCTGAAAATTTTGCTTTTGCCACGGAATGGCAAAAGTGATATATTGTCAAAAGCTAAGAGTGGCAAACGTGGGAAGTCAAATTCTAGAGTGGCATAAGTAAAAAATTGGCAAAAGCTAGAGTGGCAAAAACAAAGTTTTCCCAAAAAACTTAGATTATATTTGTTGTAGAAGCAACGGGAGCAAAGTGTTGTGGCCGCTTCGCCATGACCGTTTAAGGCAAACAGTAGCACCAAGAAATTGGACAATGAGGACTCATGGGCAACACACCAAGGGTAATGCCAGCATTTTTAAGGCAAACAGTAGCACAAAGAAATTGGAGAATGAGGACTCATGGGCTACACACCAAGGTTAATACCAACATTATAGAAGTTCTCTCTCTCTCTCTCTCTCTCATTTTTTAAATACTTTTATTTGTTGTTCCTCTCTTGAATTAATATGGTGGCTAAATCTTAGACCACTCAAACTAAATGTGTATTTTTGAGATACCCCGCTGAACTTAAACATCTCAAATTGATATTTTGCAATATATATAAGCATTCTACCAGTCTACACATTAGCAATGCTTTATCGACTACAATGTACTAATTTTCTACAGTTTGCATTATTCCATTCCATCAAGGATTGAAATTAACACATATTTTATATTCCTTTAATGGTTACATTATTTTCTCACTCCATAAATCATTCTTCTTCACGGCGCTACAAATTCCCAGGCACGGGGCATCATCTAGTATAAGGAGTTAATGTGTTCAAAAAACAAATCATATATAAGGAGGGGGAAAAGACAATATCGTGCCAGTCAGGATTCATGTTTAGCGGTTTTTTTTAACATGGTAATAAGTTTCGCGGTTATGAGACTACCGGTCTCTGCGTGATGGTCAAAAGGAACACATCAACACGACCCATCGCAATCACGCAGACCGTCCACCCCGCGTCGTCTCCGATCGCCGCCGCCGGAACCCTACAACCGGCCCCGCCATGGCTGATCCGCCATCCCTAGCCTCCCCCGCATCGCAGCAGCCCGACCAGCTCGCCGCCTCTGATTCCATCCCGCCGAACTCCAACCCCCAAATCCCCCTGCCCCCCATCGTTTCCTCCGTGCAGGTCAACCCGGCGTCGGCTGTTACGGGAGGCAGATCCACGGACCTCCCGCCGCAGCTGCAGGCGCCTTCTCGCGCGCAGGCGGCTGAAGGCGCCGGAGGATTCGGTGCGATCCACCGCTCGGGCCAGGCCCCCCTCGCCCCCGCCGTCGGCCAGCCTCCACGGTACGCGACAGCCGGCACGACATATGCCACGCAGATGACCTTCCCGGGCGGCGGGGGGCAGTTGCGCCAGCAGCCGGGGCTGCGCGCGGCCATGTTTGGGCAGGGGCAGCCGAGGATGCTTCAAGGGCAGGGCAACGCAGCCTCCGCGGCGCAGTACGGGCTCCAGTTCCAGCCAACGATGATGGCGCAGCCAGGGCAGAGGGGCGTGGTACAAGGCGTGCAATTCAACACTCCCACTGCACAAGCGCAGTCCATGGGTGCTTCCCTGATGAACCAGATGAGGCCTAATGGAATTACTACCCCATATGGTGCTCAAACTCAGCAACGTTCTGCCTATCATGCACAAATGAGGCCACAGCAGCAACCTGGATCATCACAAAATGGTCCTGTGGTGCAGATGTTACCAACGCATCAGATGCAATCGGCAATGGCCTCGCCTGTTTCTCCACATCAACGCCAGCAAGAACAAATGATGCAACTGATACAACAACTTCAGCAGAGAGGATTGAATCGCCAGCAGATTGCGCAGGCGCTACAGCGACTTCCCCATCTTAATGCCCAACATCTGAACCAGCAGCGACGGCAACAACAGCAAGCATCTCCAAGGATGCCAGCATCATCCGCAGGGAAGCCCGCAAACATGGCAGGATCGCAGCCGGCTACACCTTCCTCAGGCGGAACCGCGGCGGGTGCAAATGCGCCGCATCAAGGAGGGGGAAATTGCAGCCAACTTCTTGGGAAGAGAAAGATACATGATTTGGTGGCGCAGGTGGATCCACTCTGCGAGGTTGATCCAGAGGTGGAAGATTTGATCCTGGAGATTGCCGACGACTTCATTAACACAGCGGCTGATTTTGCGTGCAGGCTTGCAAAGCACAGGAAATCATCGGTTGTGGAAGCCAAGGATGTGCTACTGCACCTGCAGAAGAATTGTCACCTGTCCGCTCCTGGTTTCCCACAGGAGAGGATGTGAATGAATCTGCAGAGAAATTCAGTGTAGCCTTTGGTAGAATTGTGGCATTTACTACTTTGAAAAGCGTGAATTGTATTTGAGATAGATAGTTATACCATTATAGGTAAATTGCTGAAAAAGATATATCGATATACCTCCCATTAGTCATAGTACGTGTTTGTGCGTGGATGGAGCACATGTATATAGTCCCACGTATACCTCAAAAAAATGTACACAGTCCCACGTACCTGACGACATTCACTATGTACAATGACATCTGACATTTTTGTACACCATAGAAAGCCAGCCGTTCCACCCAGTAATGTGTGGCTCTTCATCAGGCCTTGTTCGGTTGAGTGTGGATCCGTGGGGATTGAAGGGGTTTTGAGGAGGATTTAAAACCCTTGTAAGTCAAAATACATCTTAATTCTCGCCAATCCCCTCCAATTCTCTTGGGGAGAGAATTAACCGAACAAGTGCTCAGCGGGGAAATGTTTTGTTAACTCGTCTCTTTCAAACAGGGACGAAAGCTAGACGACAATTACTGGGGTCACCTTCCACCGGTGCTTGTTCCTCTGGTTGAGTTGCGGATTCAAGTGTGATGATAGTTTGCACTGCTCTGTTTGTCCCCTCAGCTGTGATGATAATTTGTGTTTGAGTGCGGGTGCAAGTTCTCTTGATGTCCAAGCTCATACCAGATGATTGTGGCTGCAAATTTCTCTGAGACGCATGCCTATCTCACACATGTGTGGAACTGATATGACCTATTTTGAAGAAGTTTTCTTCTCCTTCTGAAATTGTAGTTCATTTCAAACGACTTGGAGCAAATTGCAACTTCAAGCTCATCAGATCCGTTGTCCCCCGCCAGAAAAAAAGATCTGCTGTGTCAAACAAATTATTGGCTGAGAAGGATCTTGTTTGTTGAGAAGGATAAAATGAATCGGTTTGTTACTCCATTATTATGTTGATTGTTTTCTAGATAATTAGGTGCTCATGTCAAGCAGTGGTTTGTTAATTTATGGTTACTGGAAAAAAAAATGAAGTTAACACGGGGATAGACCTGGATAGATCAAAACAAGATCTAATGTATTTTGGTCTTTTCACATCAACCTACTCACTATCTTAAGCTGGAGTTTTTTTAGGGAAAGCCATCTGGTGCATTTTATTTATTGTGAATCAAAGATACATCGGATACGAGCCAGGGCAAGAGAAAATTAGGGGGTTCATCGACCCAGGTACAAGCTTCAGAAAGTAAAGACACTGACCTAGCTACCTCATGCGCCACCGTATTGGTTTCCCTTGGAGAGTGCACAAACTTCACTTCATCAAAACTACTCGCCCTTAGATTGTAATGGTGGAAAATTGACGGGCTGGATGTTGCAGAAAATCCTCCTTCATTCATATTTTGAACTACCACCTCATTATCTGACTGAATAATAATCCTATTTAGGCCTATATGTTCAGCGAACCATAATCCATCTCTAGTTGCCATTCCTTCATCCATTAAAACAACTACATTGTCGATTTAGAAACTTCTCACAACAACAAAACCACCCGTGGTATCCCTAATAACAATCCATGCAAACCTTGTTTTGTATCGGGATTAAAGGCTGCATCCACATTGACTACATAAACCCCTTAAGGAGGACGACGGGTAGAAACTAGCATTTTTATCTGCCCTTGTGAAGTTCAGAGCTAGAGCAAAAATCGGCATCATCGATCTACCGATTTATGGTATTTGCTCTCCATGTGTTACTTGTCTCCGCTGCCACCACAAAAACCAGCTTGCGGTAAAAACAAGATCAAATATTTGTATTTCGGGAACTAAGACTGAGTATTGGTTTGTTTCAATCATCTCATCTAGCACCATCGATCCCAAGCGATCAAGAAAGAGGGGGTTGATCCACCCGATCCTTTAAGCCTAGTTTCTGTTGGGGAACGTAGTATTTCAAAAAAATTCCTACGATCATGCAAGATCTATCTAGGAAAAGCATAAAAACGAGCGGGGAGAGTGTGTCCACGTACCCTCGTAGACCGAAAGCGGAAGCGTTTAGTAACACGGTTGATGTAGTCGAACGTCTTCGCGATCCAATCGATCCAAGTACCGAACGTACGGCACCTTCGCGATCAGCACACGTTCAGCTCAATGACGTCCCTCGAACTCTTGATCCAGTTGAGGCCAAGGGAGAGTTCCGTCAGCACAACGGCGTGGCGACGGTGATGATGAAGTTTACCGGCGCAGGGCTTCGCCTAAGCACTACAACGATATGACCGAGGTGAGTAACTGTAGAGGAGGGCACCGCACACGGCTAAGAGAAACTTTGATGTGTCTCTGGGGTGCCCCCTCCCATGTATATAAAGGAGGGGGGAGGAGGAGGCCGGCCAAGGTGTGGCACGCCAAGGTGGGGAGTCCTACTTGGACTCCCGGTCCAAGTAGGATCCCCCCTTTCCTATTCCAAGAAGGAGAAGGGGGAAGAGAGGGAGGAGAAGAAGGAAAGCCCCCCCAACCCTAGTCCAATACGGCTTGGGCTTGGGGGGGGGGGGGGGCACGCCTCCACCTGGCCTTCGCCTCCTCTCTTCCACTAGGGCTCATGAAGGCCCATTAACCCCCGGGGGGGTTCCGGTAACCGTCCGGTACTCCGAAAAATGCCCGAACCTATCCGAAACCATTCTGGTATCCAAACATAACCTTCCAATATATCAATCTTTATGTCTCGACCATTTCGAGACTCCTCGTCATGTCTGTGATCTCATCTGGGACTGCGAACAAACTTCGGTACATCAAATCACATAACTCATAATACAAATCGTCATTGAATGTTAAGCGTGCGGACCCTACGGGTTCGAGAACTATGTAGACATGACCGAGACACATCTCCAGTCAATAACCAATAGCGGAACCTGGATGCTCATATTGGTTCCTATATATTCTACGAAGATCTTTATCGTTCAAACTGCATAACAATATACGTTGTTCCCTTTGTCATCGGTATGTTACTTGCCCGAGATTCGATCGTCGGTATCATCATACCTAGTTCAATCTCGTTACCGGCAAGTCTCTTTACTCGTTTCGTAATGCATCATCCCGTAACTAACTCATTAGTCACATTGCTTGCAAGGCTCATAGTGATGTGCATTACCGAGAAGGCCCAGAGATACCTCTCCGAAACACGGAGTGACAAATCCTAATCTCGATCTATGCCAACTCAAAAAAACACCATCGGAGACACTTGTAGAGCATCTTTATAATCACCCAGTTACGTTGTGACGTTTGATAGCACACTAAGTGTTCCTCCGGTATTCAGGAGTTGCATAATCTCATAGTCATAGGAACATGTATAAGTCATGAAGAAAGCAATAGCAGTAAACTAAACGATCATAGTGCTAAGCTTACGGATGGGTCTTGTCCATCACATCATTCTCTAATGATGTGATCTCGTTCATCAAATGACAACACATGTCTATGGCTAGGAAACTTAATCATCTTTGATTAACGAGCTAGTCAAGTAGAGGCATACTAGGGACACTTTGTTTGTCTATGTATTCACACATGTACTAAGTTTTCGGTTAATACAATTCTAGCATGAATGATAAACATTTATCATGATATAAGAAAATATAAATAACAACTTTATTATTGCCTCTAGGGCATATTTCCTTCAGTTCCTTTCACACTTGACTTGCTCTTTTATATTGACAGATCGTGTGTATCAAATCTTCATAGCCCACTTTGCACAGAGGACATTGTCCACTTGTTTTAATATGTCCACTCGCCAAGATTCCCAAATAAGGAACAATGCCATGAAGAGCTCGTCGTCCGAAGATCTTTACTTTTATTGGAACATTTGATTTTCATAGTACATACCGTATCTTATTTACCATGCTTCCGACAATATGCAAAGTAGTTGCAAGGGTAATGTATTTGTGCTCCCATTCACCAAAGTAAGATGATTTGACTGAGAAATACCCATCCCTAGAATTGTGCCAGGCAACGGAATCTTCTCTATCTGTGACAAGGTGAATAGATAGTATAGCTTCGGCATCAACCGGCCAAAAAACAGAGCGAAAAAAATCCTCGTCCAAATTGCTTGTCATTGGATGAATGAGATCTGAAACATTTTTGCAGCATTATACCTCCTCGAGGTCTTCTCACTAGGGGTGGACTAACGAGCAGCTCGGCTCGTTAAGCTCGTACTCGTTAAGGCTCGGCTCGTTAAGCTCGTTAAGATTAACGAGCAGAAAACCTGCTCGGCTCGACTCGTTTGAAACTCGTTAAGCTCGTGAGCGCTCGTTAACAGATTATAATGTTTTACGATATACAGGATGAATGTGTAGGTGTGGTTTTCAAGATGAAATATGATGACTATAAAAAGAAATGCAGTAGTTTGTTGTCTCATAGGTCGATTAGATTGAATAGATGGGCTAAGGTGCTATAAAAGTTTGTCACGTAAAATGAAAATATGTGTTGTGTTGTTACTAACGAGCTTAACGAGCTACTCGTGAAACTCGTTAGCTCGCTCGTTAAGCTCGTTAAGCTTAACGAGTTAAAATCAATGATTGGCTCTGTTCATTAAGAAGCGAACTACGAACTTAACGAGCCGAACTATCGAGCGCTCATTAAGCTCGCGAGTTATGAGCTTTTGGTCCAGCCCTACTTCTCACCATCAAATTTGGGCTCGGAGGAGCCCAATTATCATTCCATATATCTGAAGCTAGAGTTACTTATGCCCCAAACAATTTATTCCAAACTCCCATAGTTTATAGGTGGAGTAGAGCTCTCCCAAACGCCAGCCTAATATTGTGAAGGATTTCTCATCTTTCATTGGCATCAACTGACATGGTTGTTCTATTCTAGGTTCGTCTCGGCTTTTAGACGATTTTTTTGTGAAAGGACCTATGGCCATATATTATGCATCACATGTCCTTACAAACACATTCATACAAAAAATAAAAATACATTCATATTCTTGGGGTGCCAAAGTATTCCTCCTTCTGCATCCATTGGCAGTGTGTCGTAAGCATAGCTCGATGCCACCTCTAAGCCACTGCCTTGGCAGAGCAAACATTTTTAAACCCAGAAGCTTGTAGAAGCAGCGGCCGAAAAGTCATCGATGTGTAGACTAGAAGACCTTTGGGCGGCCTCCTTGGTGAAGCAAACTTTTTAAACCCAGGAACTTGTAGAAGAAGCAGACGGAAAAGTCGTCGATGCAGACCAGGAGACACCGGCAGCCACAATCTGCAAAGCAACGACGGCCCTGGAGAAGAAACACCAATAAGGGTCTGAAGAAGCTCCGAAGACCACGGAAGCCAACCGAATCTTGACTGATCCACCGAAAACATAAATCGATCGGATCACGAAACACCCACCATAGACATGGCTCCACATGTCCTCTGTCGGCGATAGGCACACCAACAAAGCGGGGAAAGAGCGGGGAGACATTATTCCTACACTGAAACAACGTCGCCGCCTTGTCGCCCGAAACCAAACTCGAAGGCTTTCTAAAGAAAATCTAAAAGGAAAAAAACACCCATGTCGTTGCATGCCAAGCAAGGGTCTGATGCCGAGCTCGCCGCGGTCCGGACGATGCACCAACTCCTTCTCCGGTGATGTAGCCAGGCCGGGCCACCTTAGAATACTGCTGCTCTGGATCACCAACGCCGTCGTCGAGCACCACCTAACGAAAAACCACTACTCGAGCACACACCTCCTTCGCCATTCCCCGATAGCCCCTCCAACTCCTCCACAAGCAGGCCACCCACGATCAGGACCTCCCCGCCACCGTTAGTGTCACACGGACTTTGCCCACGCAACACCCACAGGCAGCGACGAGAAGGGAAGTACATGGGGCGACAACTAGTGTTTTAGTCGCAGCCCTAGAGTAGGGGAAAAGAAAGAACATAGGAAACAAAAAATTTCATAATCCACTTTTGGATGATCTTATATTACATGAAAAATAGTATCTCTAGAAATATATACTACCCGGTCTTGTGAGGGTAGAAGATGGTGTTCTCACTTAGGTCAATAGAGCAAGAATGAATGTGACAGGCTGACTAGGCTTTGTTTGGTTAAAGTGGGCTAATCATTAACTTTCTATTTTTTACAACTATATTACTAAGGAGCTTTGCAATTAAATGCAACACATCACAATTTTAGGCAATAGACCATCCACAAAATGAGTTACTCCCTCCTTTCCGGTTTACTCTGAAATCTTATCAACCAAGGCAGGTGGCAAGTGGAGAAATGTATCTCGTACTTTACAAATCTATCTAAATTAAAGTGATGCATTAATTTGAATTAATTATAGTGAATGCATGCTTGGCCACTAAATGAGTAGGAATATTACATGCATTGGCGGGTTTGGTTTTAATTTTTGCATGCAAAGATTTAATGCGCCCCGAAATCTTAAAATGAGACGAAGATAAAAGGAGAGAGTATCCTATTATTATTATTATTATTATTATTATTATTATTATTATTATTATTATTATCTTGCTGGCGCCAGGGCTCACGCAAAGTCCAACCTCAACAGACACATGGGCCCTCATCAGATCGTAGCCCGGAAGGCCGTGTGCCAGCTCAGCGCGGATCCATTCAAGGCCGCGCCCGAGGAACTAGCCGTTACAACACCCCACTTTCCCCACTATCTCGCCCATCATCGTCCCCACCTAGGATTCTTCCTCTACTACTACCATATCACACGCCCCTCCTCCCCTCCCCGCAATCCTCCCAAATCCCCAAACCCAAGCCAAAATTTCCAGTCGCAGAATTCCCCAATCCGCGGCGACATCGATCCCCAAATCCTCGCTCCTCGGCTGCGATGATGTTCACGGAGGGCCTCGACGAGTCGGCCATCAGCTGGATCAAGCAGGGCACGGACACTCCCCCGGCCGCGGCGAGGTCCCCGCTGGCGGAGCGGCTGCCTCTGGGCCAGATCTCGGCGGACGCGGCGGCGCCGAGGAGCCCCGCGCTGTACAACAGGGCGTGCGTCGGCCTCTTCTCCCCCAAGAGCCTGCCGCCGCCGGTGCGAACCGCCACGCGCCACTCGGGGCTCCTCGGCCGCCACTCCGTGCTCCTCGCCGCGGACTCCGAGGAGGAGGAGGAGGGGGAGGAGAGCGTCGCGTCCTGGGGGCTGACTGAGGACTGCGGCTACGGCTACTTCTCTGACCACACGGCCGAGGAGGACGGGGTGTGCTCCAGCGACTCCAGCCTGTTCCGCAGGGCGAGGGACCTGTACGGTAATGGCGTCGAGGACGAGGTCACGTCGCAGTTCGGCCGGAGGGGCGGCGGGCTTGCCCGGGGCCAGTCCAAGGAGAACCTTCGGGTCGAGGTGCGAGCCGCGGCCGCGGCCGCGTTTGCCGGGAAAAGCTCCCGTGGTCAGGATCAGGTGGACTGCAGCTCGCATGTAAGGATGCTGCTCCAGCTTGCTTGATATTTTCCACTGTACAATTAGCGATTACTGATCCTGTTGGCTAACAGTTCCGTCCATGCTTGTTTATGCTTCCTAATTAGAGTTTGCATGGGTGCGCAATTGTGCTGGCAAAAGTAGGATGCAGCTCTAATTATTATTTTTATATCCAGGAGCGCTACGCTGATGTGCAGAAATTCCAGGATTTCGGGCCACCGAGTGCTCCCCCAATTGCTGCACGAGTTGGGGAGGTGGATGGCATTCTCGATGCAATTGGTGAGAGCAACGATCACTACTTATTGCAAACATAGTTTGTTTGTATTTCCGTTTGCCTGGAAAAGATAATTAGACCATTACTTGATGTGCAAATAGCTGACGAGAGCGGAGGCTTTGAGAAGACTGAGATCTCCTCAGTGGCGGATATACTGGCTCAAGATGTTCATGAGCTTTCTACGAGGTACGGTAGATCATAATTTACATTTTGGAGTAGTTCAGGCACATGATTGTTTTTTTTTTTCCGCCTAACCAAAAAAATGCAATTCAGATCAACTGTTCAGGCGGATGGTGTTCGGATGCCGTACATCGAGAACAATTTATTAGCTCAGATACCCAGCTTCACAACCAAGTGTGTGTTATTATTTTTTTACTTGGTACCCATTTGTAGACGTTTCATCTGTTTTCTGTTCTTATCGACCACTTTTTTACTTGACAGTGTCCAAAATGCATGGCAGTCATTTGTTGCATATGATGCATGCTTTCGGCTTTGTCTGAATGCGTGGGCAAAAAATTGCATGGAGGCTCCAGAATTCCTCCGTGATGAGTGCATGGTACTTAGAAGCGCCTTTGGGTATGCAACAACTCATGCATGAATTAATGTTATGGGTAATCTAGCTTTATGTCATTTGACCTTAATTTGCCTTTGGGCTCACAGCTTATCAACTCTTTATGATGAATAGAATACAGAAATTTTTGCTTCATCCAAAGCATAAGAATCAAGATGATGGAAAACATACCTATGATAAGGATGAAAGTTGTAGCATGAAGGCAAGGAAACTTGTTAAACGGATTGAGATCGAAGGTATGACTCAGAACCACAGAACATCAATATAGATTTCAACTTCAGTTTTTCTTAAACTGGAAATAATATCATTGAGCAAACTCTTTTTGGAATGAGAAGTTAACAATCAACGCATTGCAGAATGCAAGTGTACAGATTACTTTGTGTGTGCTTTCAATGGTTTGTTCTCATATTCTTATTGTTTGCTAACAGTAAGAAAGATACGTGTTGTACCGCAAAGACCAAAGCTTCGTGCAACATCATCCTTTAGAAATCTCTACATGCAAGCTGGTAGCGAGTATGTTAGACAGATTTCTAAAATTCTGAAGAGCCAGGTCACTATGCTGACATCCACATCATCTACATCTTTGCCAGAAGGTTAAGAGGGTCAAATGCTTTTATGGCTTATATCTGACAGAGTTCATTTCTGTATTTAGTAACACAATATCATACCTGCAGAGATGTTTACATGCACACTAGAATTAAAAAGCTCCCTCAAAGGTCAACAAAGAGATTCTATTTCTCTGCAATATTTGAAGCCGGGGACTGGTGAATCTCAACTCTTGTAAGTTCTATCCTACTCTCCCTCTATTCCAAATTATCTGAACTTCTAGCTTTGTCCTAAGTTAAACTTCTTTAAGTTTGGTCAAGTCTATAGGAAAATATATTAACATCTACAACATCAAATTAGTTTCATTGGATTCATCATAACATATATTTCCATACCATATATATTTGATGTTGTATATATTAACATATTTTTCTATAGAGTTGGTCAAACATAGAGAAGTTTAAGTTGGAACAATACTAGAACTTCAAATAATTGGGAAAAATAGCTATGATTGTGTTATACACTTGTATATTCATTCTATCAATGCAATCAAAAGATTTGCTCAGATAATGTTCTTGAACCAACAGATATACTTAGCATATTTGATGTTGTAAATATTAGCATATTTTTCTATAGAGTTGTTAAACATAAAGAAGTTTGACTTGGAACAAAACTAGAACTTCAAATCAATGGGAACAGAGAAAATAGCTATGATTGTGTTATACACTTACATATTCATTCTACCAATGGAATTAAAATATTTGCTCAGACAATGTTCTTGAACCATCTACTAACAGTTTATACTTATGCTTCAGTTATCTAGAGGTTTGACTTAGCTATGATTGATGTTGTAAATAACAGATACACTTATCATATTTGATGTTGTAAATATTAGCATATTTTTCTATAGAGTTGTCAAACATAAAGAAGTGTGACTAAAAACAAAACTAAAACTTCAAATAATTGGGAACAGAGAAAATAGCTATGATTGTGTTATACACTTACATATTCATTCTACCAATGGAATTAAAATATTTGCTCAGACAACGTTCTTGAACCATCTACTAACAGTTAATACTTATGCTTCAGTTATCTAGAGGGCCAGGGAGACGTTATTCTTGTTGAAGTACAAGACAACAATAGAGTTGTCATAGGCCGTGCAGAAATTCAAGTTTCATCATTCAGTGATGCCCACGTATGTATTCTCAGTGCTCACACCCTCATTGTTGCAGTTGATTCATGACTGTACTAAAATCCATTTCTCAATTGTACAAATTTGGAAACAGCAGGAGGAAGTCACCAGATGGTGGCCTCTATACCTTGAGGATCAAGAATGTGTGGGCAAAATTCAACTTTGTCTGAACTTGTCCATGCCTGCGGACAATTATGGATCTGCAAAGGTCTGCTCTTTTATTCTCCTACTTATTAAAGTGTGCAAACATTAAATATCTATCTTAATCTTAGATGGCATTGTAAAAATAGATGCTGCAAGGTGGTCTGGCTGTCGATACAATTATATATGACATGGTTCTGGAAGCAGCAATGAGAGCTCAAAATTTCAACAGCAAAATGTTGCACATCAGTGGTTCGTGGAAATGGCTGTTGGATGAATTTTCTGATTACTATGGGGTATCAGACGCATATAGAAAACTGAGGTGATATATTATTTGGTTGTGTACGCTCAATGATGGCTAGTAAATATAGCAAAACTTGATATTGGTATCTATGACATTTTACAGGTACCTTTGTTACATTATGAATGTGGCAACGCCAACAAAGGATTGCTTGGAACTTACATATGAGCTGCTTCTCCCTGTCATAAAAGCACGGGATGACAGAACTTTAACAAGACAAGAGGTAATCTTTACATTAGGCTACTTCCAGTGGGTTGTCTCTTGTTGCATCATGGGTGTTTACATACAATTTCCACATTGCATAGTATCTTAAAGTGTTGTATCTTAAGCTCTTTCGTGGACCATTCTAGCATTTGTATGACTCCACCACAGATTGTTTCAAGGGCAATCTCTCTCGTCATTAACTAGGATGTCACCATGCATCTTGGCCTATTTGCACCTTGGAGCACTGGGAGAGGCTCTAAAAAGGTCATGTTACAACATGAATATATGGCCAATAATTCATAGAAGTTTAACATGTCCTAGGGAACACAATATGTACTAATTTGTGTACCAACACCCCTGGTTTTTCTTTAAGTGGAAAGGTGGTCGTTAGCTTCCACTAGACATACCCTGGTTTTGTACATGAAAAAGGCTCCATGTAAATACTGCCAGACGACAAGAATACATAGGCCAATACTTTTAAGATGTCCTGGTGAACACAATGTGTACTAAATTCTAGACTACTAGCACCCCCAGTTTTTTCTTTAAGAGGAAGGTGGTCGTTAGCTTTCACGAGACAAGAGAGGTCTTTACATTAAAAAGGTTCCATGCAAATACTGCCAGATGACATGAATACATAGACCAATAATTCACATAGACGTAAGAAGTTCAAAATGTCCAAGTGAACACAGCGTGTACTAAAATAGGCATGTGTGCCAAAGGTACAGCCACCCAGTGATCCTCTCTTTTCATCACTTATGCCAAGTATAAACAGAATTATTAAGGGTCTCATTCTTAAGGCTGGGCAAGCACCTCCTCTCTAAAAAAAACAGAATTATGGCAGAAATTGGATAACACTTTACGGAGCCATGATTATTTTGTATGTGTGTGCAGAGAAGTATACTGCTTGACTGTGAAGATAGGATCAATGTTCTTCTTGCGATTGTGTTCGAAAATTATAAATCACTGGATGAGCATTCTATTACGGGCTTATCGGAGCTATTTGGCCCGATATCAGATTGTGCTGCACCAGCTTTGGCACCTGCAGTTCAGATATTCAGTGTACTGCATGATATACTCTCTAACGAAGCACAGAGCATACTCAGGAGCTATCTGCAGGTCAGACATCTGAAATGCATACTCTGACGAAGTATTTTTCATTCAGATGCCATTTTTTTCTCAGAGCGATGAGTTGCACATGTCTAACTTATATAGGGGATGATGAAGGCATTTATATTTCCAATTTTATAGCTCAAATATGTGATAGTACTTATTCTATGCTGATTGTTCAAACACAGTACAGGCTAATGAGTTTATCATTATGATTATCTCTAACATTAGCTAAAGATTTCATAATATTTAATAGTCCAGTTTGGAGACTTGCATATTTAATTGTCCAAGTTTGGAGACAAGTGAATTAGGAATGTCCAGTTTGGAGACAAGTGGATTAGGAATGAATTGGAAAACATGCTTCATTGATTCGCATATGGTGCAGCTTACTCTGAAAATTATATACCCCCGCTGTCTACAAATGTAAGACGTTTTTGGCAGTTTAAATTGAACTGCCAAAACATCTTACATTTGTGGACAGGGGGAGTACCATAGATGGATTAAAGCTTCACCTATGATGCAACTTGCACTTAAACTAGCATAAATAGAGGGTCTAGACGTATGATAGTATACGCCTTTTGTTGATTATTTATGTAACCATAGGTAAACAGGCAAATCTCCCTTTTTACAGACTGCTGCGGCAAAGAGGTGCAGGAGGCGTATGATTGAGACAGACGAGTTCATGTCAAGCAATAATGACAATCTTCTTACAGACGACATGACTATTTCTGCTGCCTATCTCAAAATGAAGACATTATGCATTAACATAAGTCTTGAGATTCAAGCAGACATCAAGATTCACGATCAGAATATACTCCCAAGGTAGCAAATATATGCTTGCTGTAGTAAAAGTATTTTTGTTTGCTTAGATACTACTCAGAACTCCCCTCACATTTTCCCCCTTTAGTTCGATAGATCTTCCAAACATAGCAGCATCTCTCTATAGTACAGAACTATGCAAACGGTTGAAGGGTTTTCTCTCTGCAAGTCCCCCATCAAGACCCTTACAACATGTTGCTGAACTGCTCATTGCGACTGCTGATTTTGAGAGAGATCTTGACTCCTGGCAAGTCAGGTAAGATACAAACAACTAATAGATCATACAGTTGATATCCCTTTACTGTATTCTCCAATTGATATGTGTGTCTCCAAATGCCCAAACCGCATATTCTTTTCAGCTGATTCGTTTTGTTTCATTTATACAATTGTAGACCTGTTCATGGGGGTGTACTTTCGAGGGAGTTGTTTCATGATTACATTATGGTGTGGATTGAAGATACCCGGTTGCACTTGCTTGATTATTGCAAAGCTGAGAAGGTAACCATAAACACACATCGTAGATAAAAACAGGTCGCTTGTCTGACCTTGGCAGTTGGACTTCCTTGCATAAACCACCTTGCCCTTTTGCAGTTATCCTATCCTGCAGCATCTACAACTTCACCATTTGTTGAGCAAATATATGAGCAAATAAGAGAAAGCATAAATGAGTATGGAGTAGTTATCAACAGATGGCCTCAATATCTAATGAGTTTGGAGAGTGTATGTGCCACCACCTTGAATCAGTTTCCCACATTTTTCATGTAATGCACTCGACTGATATTTCTTTTCTCTTATTCAGGCTATTGCTGATGTCGAAAGAGAAGTTATGAAGGCACTGGAGAAGCAATACATGGAGACTCTAATGCCTCTGAGAGACGGCATACCAAAAATTCTTGAGAAGCATGTTCAAAGACTGACAAGAAGACAATCGGTAGCTCCATATGTTGTGCCAAATCAGGTATATAAGCTTGCATCATATCATGTGGTTTGTTCAGTCTTTATCTAAAAAAATTTGGTTTGTTCAGTGAGTCGTTCACTAATGACCAGCCGATTGTTCTTCATCACAGTTAGGAACATTCATGAATACAGTTAAAAGAATGCTAGATGTGTTACACTGCCGGGTTGAGGATATTCTCAAATCGTGGGCAGCATATCTAACCATAGCAAACGGGACCACACTTTTTGGAGAGCAAATGAACTCCATCACAGTCATGTTGAGAAAGAAGTACAAGAAATACCTGCAGGCAATAGTGGAGAAGATTGTTAGTGAAGTAAGGATTATTCTGACACATTCTTAATGCTAATACAGTTCTTCATGTGATTTAGATAAGACATATTACATATATAGAGGTCATAATTGTGATTGTTGATTTCAGACACAAGCTAATCGGACTACAAGGTTAAAACGAATTCTTGAAGAAACAAAAGAGACTGAAGGTGAAAGTGAAATGCGTGAAAGGATGCAGGCTCTCCGTGCGCAACTCTCTGATTCCATACACAACCTCCACGGGGTCTTTTCCTGCAGAATATTTGTCGCTATTTGCCGAGGTTTCTGGGATAGGTTGGGCCAGGTAAATACAAGGAGAAAAAACTTGTCCAAATGCTGCCATGACAATTTATGCTTACTTTATTAACTTCATTTTGGCAGATTGTGTTGAGGTTTCTCGAGAGCAGAAAGGAGAACAGGATTTGGTACCGTGGATCCGATTACGCTTTAGGGGTAAGCCCACACTCATCATCAATATTCATCTGGGAATCAGCTCTAAGAAATGAAAACTGTTATTGGAAAATAGTAGGTTAGATGTCCTACAGTGTTTTATCTTATGTTAGGGAAGCAGCTCTAAGTAAACTGTTATTAAGACATGTTACTAGAAAATAGTAATATGGAATAATAGCACGGGCAATAGTACACCGAGATAAACTAATAAGTTTGGTGTACCTGCAGTGTTTATCTTATACTCCCTCCGTCTCATAATATAAGACGTTATGTTAGGGAAGCAGCTCTATGTTAGGGAAGCAGCCCTATAAAGTTTGTATCACTTCATAGAGAACCCTGGACTACATTTCCAGTGGGTGGTTCCATGCATTATCAAGGGACGGCCAAGTTCCATGTGAAACTACAGATCACAGTGCAACATATCGACAACAATAAGCAAGTGCTAGATCCTTAGGATGACGGAGCTAGTAATATGGTGTAGTTTATAAATCTGTTAATCCTGAGGAGCTACCTTGTGCAGATCCTGGATGACGTCTTCGCATCAGAGATGCAAAAGCTGCTGGGCAACGCTCTCCAGGATAAGGACCTGGATCCACCGCAATCGGTGATTGACGCTCGCTCTATCCTCTGTTGAGGGCGGCGTGGGAGAAGAACCGTGTAACGTTCAGATGGATCTCTGCTGAGAAGATCTGAAATATGTCCGAGGTGAAAATTCGGTTTTGCTTTGTTTTAGTGTGCAGAATATGTATACAGGTAGAGATGGCTCCATTCTTTCTGTTCATAGTGGGTTGTAATTGTTTCAGAAAGTGAAGAGGAAAGTTGTGTAATTGGTTAGTGGCAAGCAAGATTTGCTTTCCAAAGAGTATATGTGTAATCGGTGATTGATGCTCGCTCTATCCTCTGTTGAGGGCGGCGTGGGAGAAGAACCGTGTAACATTCAGATGGATCTCTGCTGAGAATATCTGAAATATGTCCGAAGTTTGGCTTTGCTTTTTTTTTGGGTAAATATTGTATTACTCAACTCAAAAAATTCACACAATCAATCGTAGAAAGTTTTGTAGCAACTGAAGGCCCTGATCCAATCCAAGTCATGATTTTGTCCTCTAAACGAGCAAACTTAGTTAAGCTATCACTAACCTTATTCTGGCTACGATTGATATGAGTAATACAAGATTCACGGAGAGACAAAAGACTCTTTACACTTCGGCTTCGGTACACCCCCCTTAAACACATCAAAGGCTGAGATTTGCTCATACCCCTTCGCTGCTAGAGGCACGATGTCTTATGTATAAAAAAAATCTATCCCCATGCGTCCACGCCGATACCTCGCACGCCCGTGTATACGGGACTGCAGGGTGAGCCGAGCCGCTTGGCAGCCGTGAGGACGCGAGCCGAGCCAAGCCGTTAGCATCCATGGGCCCACTATGTTAGATGCAGGGTGTGTTTCTTTTACAAAAGTCGGCGTTGACCGGTGGGGGCGTACGTGTGGACGTGGCGCGAATGGCTGTATCATCATGCAGTAACTGCCCGCACTAATTGCAGCGTGCATGCAAGTGCCGACTGCTCGTGCCCGGTCTCCTGCCGCCTGCCGGCCATCGCCTCCCCTCAGGGCGCCCGCCTTCTGCCCTCATAGGCCGCGCTCTTCGTTGTCGCGCGTGCGGCGACCGCCCGCCTGCCGCCCGCCTTCTGCCTCGGGCCGGCCGTTGACGCGACCGCTCGGTTGCCGCCACTGCCGCGACCGGCGCACCCGCCTTCACACGCCACCGCTGTCGCGCCTGCAGCCCGCCCCCTTCTCATGCCACTGCTGCCGCACCTGCCGCCCGCCGCCGGCCTCTCCCTCATGGCGCGCGCCACCGACGGCTCACCCGTGCCTCTTCCTCCACCCGCCGGCTATAAAAAGGCCGCCCCGCCCCTCTCTTCTCCCCGGTAGCCCCTCTCTTCTCCACTCCACGGCAGTCCCTCTCTTCTCCACGCCACCGACAAGCCGCACCCCGGCGATGTCTTCGAGCGACTCCGACGAAGGCGCGTGGCCGGGCGGCGTCTGGCCGTTGAGCCTCACCATCGGCGACACGGAGGACCTCGCCCGGTTCCGCCTGATGGTGCCGCCGGCTTCCAAGGTGCCGAGGCCATGGTGGATCGGCGCAGACGTCGTCCCCACACGCGGCCCCCCGTTGACGAGGGAGCAGTTCTGCGCCTTCCCTAGCGGCTGGTACAACAGGAAGGCCTGCCGCAGCTTCTGACACGACAAAGACTTCGATGTCGTCCTCGACGCGTTCAGGGACGCGGCGACCGGCCGCCCCATCGGAGACATTACCAGCGAGGTCGGCTCTTCTTGTCGCAACGCCGCCACGGCCCACCCGCTCTCGGCCCAAGTGCCCCGGCACAGCAGGCGCCCCCTGCCCCGGCGCTGCTCCCGATCCCGCCAGCGCAGGCCGCCCTTGCGCAAGACGGCGACCCCGACGACACCCCGGGGCTACTTGCGGCGCTGGCCCAGTCGGCAAACGAGGCGGCGGCTGCGGCGGCGTGCGAGGAGAGGGACCGGGAGGCGGCCTTAGCGGCGGTGCAAGCGCAGCAGGCGCAGGAGGGCGGCGACTGGTGGGACGACGACTTCAGCGACGACGATGGCGACGGCGGCAAAGGAGGTGCCGGAGGTATGGCGCCGGCCGTCGACCTCACCGGCGCCAGTGACGAGGAGTAGTTTAGTTTTAGGTTTAGATTTAAATTTTGTCCTAAGTTATGTAAAATATCTTTAAATATGAATGAACTCGGAATGGTTTATCTGGAAAAAATATATCCTTATGTTTAATTTGATATTAGTCGTGCAATAAAGCTTCAAAAAATAGATGGAAATACACGCATTTGAACATTACGAGACGACAAGTGGTAAAATAAAATTGAGACAAAACGGCCGGTTTGCTCATACCCGAACAGTCTCTGATAAATGATGTGAAATTTTTTGAATGACCTCAATTCTCAGCGGAAAAATCATGGATATTTATAGAGTAGCAAAAAGCAACGAAACTTGTCATAGATGCTAGTCATCGATTAAAAGGTTCTTTCGGATAGGCC
Source organism: Triticum urartu (assembly GCF_003073215.2). Taxonomy (NCBI): domain Eukaryota; kingdom Viridiplantae; phylum Streptophyta; class Magnoliopsida; order Poales; family Poaceae; genus Triticum; species Triticum urartu. The sequence goes on along the minus strand of NC_053027.1, from coordinate 145,395,420 downwards.
CTTCGCTACCCGAACGGTCTCCGGATCAATTTTTTGACATCTTCGTAATGACCTCAATTTTTGCAATTGAGTTGGTATGCCCAGCCCCGCACTCTATCCAAGAATTGAATGTATTTCGAGACAAAAAACAAGTTGCGTCACTTCTGGGGAATGCTTTATTGTGTTTTCACTGCAAAAAATGTAGAAAATACATAGAGTGGCAAAAAGCCACGAAACTTGTCATGCATACTAGTCATGTTGGTAGGACACTATGAACAAAATTTGGGTTCATTTGAAGGATGTCGAAAAAAAGTCCTTTCGAACGGGGCCTTCGGTCATACCCGAACGGTCACTGGAGAATGAGGTCAATTTTTTGCCATCTACAAAATAGACTCAAATTATGCAATTGAGTTGGTATGCCCACCCCAGACTTAATCCAAAAATTGAACGTATTTAGACACCAAAAGCATGTTGCGTCACGTATGGGGAGTGCTATATGGTATTTTCATCGCAAAAATTGTAGAAAATTCATAGAGTGATAAAAAGCCACGAAACTTGTCATACATACTAGTCATGTTGGTAGGACACTATGAAAAAATTTGGGTTCATTTGAGGGATGTCGAAAAAAAAAGTCCTTTCGGACAGGGCCATTACTCCCTACCCGAACGGTCTCCGGAGAACGAGCGCATTTTTTTTGCCATCTTCAGAGTGGCCTCAAATTTTGCAAGTGAGTTGGTATGCCCACCCCCACACTCAATCCAAAAATTTAACGTATTTGGACACAAAAAGTATGTTGCGTCACGTCCAATGAGTGTTATATGATATTTCCACCGGAAAAATTGTAGAAAATTCATAAAGTGGCAAAAAGCCACGAAACTTGTCATGCGTACTAGTCATGTTGGTGGGACACTATAAAAAAACTTGGGGTTCATTTTAAGGATGTCAAAAAAAATGCCCAACCATCCTTACAAGCCGCAACTATATGTAATTGGTCCGGCCCGATCAAGCCGGGCGGCGAAAGGGCCGGCCTTTTGGGCCAGGTACGGCCTGCAGGACCATCACAACAGGGTAGTGGCGGAACGCGGCGAGTTTCAAATGAGTTTGAATCGATGGTGGGAGACAGCTATATAAGTTGGTCGTGACGTCGTTCAACGTGCGAGGTGGGACTAAACTTTAGTCCTGACCCCCGCACCACCAACATCGTCAATGGGCCGGCCCACGCGCGCTGTCGCACATTGTCACTGGGCCGGCCAACGCACGCCGTCCAGGACATTTTTTAGTTATTTGTGTCAAAAATAGTATTAAGTTTTTTAGTTATTTGTGCCATTTGTTATCGTTTAATAAATGTTCCACAATTATTAAAAACACTATTTAATCTAGAATTTATTAAGTATTTATATTATATTAGTAATTATATTTTAAATATTTATGTAATGTTGATTATTTAATTTTTTATGTGCTTTTCGTAATCGGTTAAAAAATGTTCCATAATTATAAAAAACAATATTTAATCAAGAATTTATTAAGTATTTAAATATACATATATGAAAAGTTTACTATTGTTATTTGTGTCAAAAATAATAATGGATTTTTTGTTATAATTTGTAAGTAAGAACTAACATATTTCAGTTTATTAAAAGATAATAACGAGTTTTTTGCTATAACTAATAAGTTATGAAATGTTTAATAATTATTCGGAAAACACCCATAATAATTGTACATATATGCAAAGTTTACTACTGTTAGGTGCATTTTGTTATTGTTTAAAAAATGTTTCATAATTATAAACAAACACTATTTAATCTAGAATTTGTTAAGTATTTAAATTAGAATTTTAATTCTACTTTTATTATTTATGTAATTTTCATTATTTAAAATTTTAACTCTATAATCTAGTATTCAAGAAACTCTCTATAGTCTCAAAAACTTGCAAGCATGATGCCCCTGGTGATGCGGACATGTGCAAAAAGTTTGGGGTCAACAGGCTGAGTAAAAAAAACGCACTTCGGAGCTGACCTCCTTCAGATCCGATCAGTGCTGGTTGCACATGAAAAATTGTAGAAAATTCATAGAGTGGCAAAAAGTCAGGAAACTTGCCATGCATACTAGTCATGATGGTAGAACACTATAAAAAATTGGGTTCATTTGAAGGTTGTCGAAAAAAAACTCCTTTCAGATGGGGCCTTCACTCCTACCCGAACGGTCTCCGGAGAACGAGGTCAATTTTTTTGCTATCTTCAGAATGTCCACAAATTTTGCAAGTGAGTTGGTATGCCCACCCCATACTCAATCCAAAAATTGAACGCATTTGCACACCAAAAGCATGTTGCGTCACGCCGGGTCAGTGTTTTAGGTGTTTTTACCGAAAAAATTGTAGAAAATTTATAAAGTATTTAAATTCTATTTATATTATTTAAAATAATATAGGTACTAATAATGTGAACTGAGTGAGGTGAGACTAAATTTGCGTAGAGTGGCAAACGATAAAAAATAAGATAGGTAGTAATTATGTGATTTGAGTATACACTGCAACTGACAGCTCTGACGCGCTGCCCGGGCAGTGTAAGGGCAGCGTGACAATGCCTTCCCTGGCAGCGCAAAGTTAAATCAAATTATTACTAACTATCTCATATAGCAGAGAGCAAGAACGCGACTTTATAAGCCGGCCGTGGCGTCCCTCGGCGCGTGAGGTGGGACTAAACAAGCGCCCCTCCCACCTCCGCGTCGTGACTGGTACGAGGCAAAAAAAATGCCCAACCATCCTTGCAGGCCGCAACTGTACGTAATCGGTCCGGCTCGATCAAGCCGGGCGGCGAAAGGGACGGCCTTTCGGCCCAGGTACGGCCTGCGGGACCGTCACAACAGGGCAATGGCGGGACGCGGCAAGTTTCAAATAAGTTCGAATCGGTGGTGGGCAGCTATATAAGCCGGTCGTGGCATCGTTCGACGGGCGAGGTGGGACTAAACTTTAGTCCCGACCCCCGCCGACCCTGCCCCCACACCACCGGCATCGTCAATGGGCTGGCCCACGCACGCCATCGCGCACTGTCACTGGGCCGGCCGATGCGCGCCGTCCAGGACATTTTTTAGTTATTTGTGTCAAAAATAGTATTAAGTTTCTTAGGTATTTGTGCCATTTGTTATTGTTTAATAAATGTTCCTCAATTATTAAAAAACACTATTCAATCTAGAATTTATTAAGTATTTATATTATATTAGTAATTATATTTTTAATATTTATGTAATGTTGATTATTTAATTTTTATGTGCTTTTCATTATCGGTTAAAAATGTTTCATAATTATAAAAAACAGTATTTAGTCTAGAATTTATTAAGTATTTAAATATACATATATGAAAAGTTTACTATTTTTATTTGTGTCAAAAATAATATTGAGTTTTTTTGTTATGATTTATAAGTAAGAACTAACATATTTCAGTTTATTAAAAAATAATAACGAGTTTTTTGCTATAACTAATAATTTATGAAATGTTTAATAATTATTCGGAAAACACCCTTAATAATTGTACATATATGCAAAGTTTACTACTGTTATGTGCATTTTGTTATCGTTCAAAAAATGTTTCATAATTATAAACAAACACTATTTAATCTAGAATTCATTAAGTATTTAAATTAGAATTTTAATTTTAATTTTATTATTTATGTAATTTTCATTATTTATTTTTAACTCTATAATCTAGTATTCAAGAAACTCTCTATAGTCTTAAAAACTTGCACGCATGATGCCCCTGGTGATGCTGGTGTGTGCAAAAAGTTTGGGGTCAACATGCTGAGTAAAAAAACGCACTTCTAAGCTGATCTCCTTCAGATCCGATTAATGATGATTGCGTATGAAAAATTATAGAAAATTCATAGAGTGGCAAAAAGCGAGGAAACTTGTCATACATACTTGTCATGATGGTAGAACACTATGAAAAAATAGTGGGTTCATTTGAAGGTTGTTGAATAAAACTCCTTTCGAACGGGGCCTTCACTTCTACCCGAACGGTCTCCGGAGAACGAGGTCAATTTTTTGCTATCTTTAAAATGACCACAAATTTTGCAAGTGAGTTGGTATGCCCACCCCCATACTCAGTCCAAAGATTTAACGTATTTGAACACCAAATGCATGTTGCGTCACGTCCGGGAAGTGCTATATGGTATTTTCACCGTAGAAATTGTAGAAAATTTATAAAGTGGCAAAAAGCCACGAAACTTGTCATGCATACTAGTCATGATGGTAGCACAGTATGAAAAAAATTGGGTTCATTTGAAGGTTGTCGAAAAGTGCATGAAGTGACAAAATGATACAAAAAATAAGATAGCTAGTAATAAAGTGATGTGACTTGCCCAACTATTCGGGCAGCGGTCTACTGCCTGGATATTTGTGTAAGGTCACATCACATTATTACTAGCTATGTTATCTGATAGAGAGCACGAATGCGGCTATATAATTCGGTCATGGCGTCCCTCGGCACGCGAGGTGGGACTAAACAAGAGCCCCTCCCACCCCCCTACGTCGTGACTGGTACGAGGCAAAAAAATTTCCCAACCATCCTTGCAGGCCGCAACTGTACGTAATCGGTCCAGCCCGATCAAGCCGGGCGGCGAAAGGGCCGGCCTTTCGGCCCAGGTACGGCCTTTTGGCCCAGGTACGGCCTGCAGGACGGTCACAACGGGGCAGTGGTGGGACGCCGCGAGTTTCAAATGAGTTCGAATGGGTGGTGGGAGGCAGTTATATAAGCTGGTCGCGCCGTTGTTCGGCGGGCGAGGTGGAACTAAACTTTAGTCCTGACCCACGCCGACCCTGCCCCCGCACCACCGGCACCGTCAATGGGCCAGCCCACGCGCGTTGTCGCACACCGTCACTGGGCCGGCTAACGCACGCCATCCAAGACATTTTTTAGTTATTTGTGTCAAAAATAGTATTAAGTTTTTTTAGTTATTTGTGCATTTCGTTATCGTTTAATAAATGTTCTACAATTATTAAAATACACTATTTAATCTAGAATTTATTAAGTATTTATATTATATTAGTAATTCTATTTTCATATTTATATAATGTTGATTACTTAATATTTTGATTAGCTTTTTGTTATCGGTTACAAAATGTTCCATAATTATAAAAAACAGTATTTAATCAAAAATTTATTAAGTATTTAAATTATACATATATGAAAAGTTTACTATTGTTATTTGTGACAAAAATAATAATGAGTTTTTTGCTATAATTTATAAGTAAGAACTAACATATTTCAGTTTATTAAAAAATAATAATGAGTTTTTTTTGCTATAACTAATAATTTATGAAATGTTTAATAATTATTTGGAAAACACCCTTAATAATTGTACATATATGCAAAGTTTACTACTGTCATGTGCATTTTGTTATCGTGATGGCCCTGGTGATGCAGGCGTGTGCAAAAAGTTTGGGGTCATCTGGCGGAGTCAGAAAAAATGCACTTTGGAGCTAAACTCCTCCAGATCCGATGAGTGTTGGTTGCATAGGTGGCAGGAGGTGGCATGCATGAAATGTCACCTAATTTTGGCAGGCAGTGGGCATGCCCATCGTAGGACCCCACGCAAGATTAGAACTAATTCAGGCACCAAACGCACATTGCGTCACTCCCGGTTAGTGTTTTCGATGCGTTTCACCGAGAAAACCCTACGAAATTCGTACGACGTCGAAAAATGATGAAAACTTGCACGCATGATGGCCCTGGTGATGCGGGCATGTGCAAAAAGTTTGGGGTCCTCTAGCGGAGTCAGAGAAAACACACTTCGGATCTGACCTCCTTCAGATCCGATGAGTGCTGGTTGCATAGGTGGTACGGTGGCATGCATGAAATGTCACCCAATTTTGGCAGGCAGTGGGCATACCCATCGTAGGACCCCACACAAGATTAGAACGAATTCGGGCACCAAACGCACGTTGCGTCACGCCCGGTTAGTGCTTTCGATGCGTTTCGCCGAGAAAACCCTACAAAATTTGTACGGTGTCAAAAAATGATGAAAACTTGGACGCATGATGGCCCTGGTGATGCGGGCGTGTGCAAAAACTTTGGGGCTGAGTCAGAAAAAACGCACTTCAGAGCTGACCTCCTTCAGATCCGATGAGTGCTGGTTGCATAGTTGGTACGAGGTGGCATGCATGAAATGTCACCCAATTTTGGCAGCTAGTGGGCATGCCCATCGTAGGACCCCACACAAGATTAGAACGAATTTGGGTACCAAACGCACGTTGCGTCACACCCGATCAGTGTTTTCTGTGTGTTTCACCGAGAAAACCCTACGAAATTCGTACGGCGTCAAAAAATGATGAAAACTTGCACGCATGATGGTGCTGGTGATGCGGGCGTGTGCAAAAAGTTTGGGGTCAACTAGCTGAGTCGGAAAAGAAAACGCACTTCGGAGCTCACCTCCTTCAGATCCCATGAGTGCTGGTTGCATAGGTGGTACGAGGTGGCATGCATGAAATGTCGCCCAATTTTGGCAGGCAGTGGGTGTTGGGGAACGTAGTAATTTCAAAAAAAAAAATCCTACGCACACGCAAGATCATGGTGATGCATAGCAACAAGAGGGGAGAGTATCGTCTATGTACCCTCGTAGACTGTAAACGGAAGCGTTATGACAACGCGGTTGATGTAGTCATACGTCTTCACGATCTAGCACCGAAGGTACGGCACCTCCGCGATCTGCACACATTCAGCTCGGCGACGTCCCGCAAACTCATGATCTAGTAGAGCCTCGAGGGAGAGTTTCGTCAGCACGACGGCATGATGACGGTGATGACGTTGCTACCAGAACAGGGCTTCGCCTAAGCACCGCTATGATATGACCGAGGTGGATTATGGTGGAGGGGGGCACCGCACACGGCTAAAAGATAAATGATCAACTTGTGTGTCTATGGGGTGCCCCCTCCCCCATATATAAAGGAGTGGAGGAGGGGGAAGAGGCCGGCCTCCTAGGCGCGCCCCAAGGGGAGTCCTACTCCCACCGGGAGTAGGATTCCACCCCTTCCAGGAGTAGGAGTAGGAGGGAAGGAAGGAGAAGAGAGGGGGAAGGAAAAAGGGGGGCGCCGCCCCCCTTCCTAGTCCAATTCGGACTAGAGGGGGAGGGGGCGCGCGGCCTGCCCTGGCCGCCCTTCCTCTCTCCACCAAGGCCCATGAGGCCCAATACACTCCCTGGGGGGTTCCGGTAACCCCCTGGTACTCCGGTATTCGTCCAAACTTACTCGGAACCCTTCCAATGTCCAAACATAGCCATCCAATATATCAATCTTTATTTCTCGACCATTTCGAGACTCCTCGTCATGTCCGTGATCAAATCCGGGACTCCGAACTATCTTCGGTACATCAAAACACATAAACTCGTAATACCGATCGTCACCGAGCGTTAAGCGTGCGGACCCTACGGGTTCGATAACTATGTAGACATGACCGAGACATGTCTTCGGTCAATAACCAATAGCGGAACCTGGATGCTCATATTGGCTCCTACATATTCTACGAAGATCTTTATCGGTCAAACCGCATAACGGCATACGTTGTTCCCTTTGTCATCGGTATGTTACTTGCCCAAGATTCGATCGTCGGTATCCCAATACCTAGTTCAATCTCGTTATCGGCAAGTCTCTTTACTCGTTCCGTAATGCTACATCTCGTAACTAACTCATTAGCTACATTCCTTGCAAGGCTTATAGTGATGTACATTACCGAGAGGGCCCAGAGATACCTCTCCGACAATCGGAGTGACAAATCCTAATCTTGATCCATGCCAACTCAACAAACACCATCGGAGACACCCATAGAGCACCTTTATAATCACCCAATTACGTTGTGATGTTTGGTAGCACACAAAGTGTTCCTCCGGTATTCGGGAGTTGCATGATCTCATAGTCATAGGAACATGTATAGTTATGGAGAAAGCAATAGCAACAAACTAAACAATCATCGTGCTAAGCTAATGGATAGGTCAAGTCAATCACATCATTCTCTAATGATGTGATCCCGTTAATAAAATGACAACTCATGTCTATGGTTAGGAAACATAACCATCATTGATTCAACGAGCTAGTCAAGTAGATGCAAACTAGTGACACTTTGTTTGTCTATGTATTCACACATGTACTAAGTTTCCGGTTAATAAAATTCTAGCATGAATAATAAAAATTTATCATGATATAAGGAAATATAAATGACAACTTTATTATTGCCTCTAGGGCATATTTCTTCCGGTCTCCCACTTGCACTAGAGTCAATAATCTAGATTACATTGTAATGATTCTAACACCCATGGAGTCTTGGTGCTGATCATGTTTTGCTCGTGAGAGAGGCTTAGTCAACGGGTCTGCAACATTCAGATCCGTATGTATCTTGCAAATCTCTATATCTCCATCCTTGACTTGATCGTAGATGGAATTGAAGCGTCTCTTGATGTGCTTGGTTCTCTTGTGAAATCTGGATTCCTTTGCCAAGGCAATTGCACCAGTATTGTCACAAAAGATTTTCATTGGACCCGATGCACTAGGTATGACACCTAGATCGGATATGAACTCCTTCATCCAGACTCCTTCATTTGCTGCTTCCGAAGCAGCTATGTATTCCGCTTCACACGTAGATCCTGCCACGACGCTCTGCTTGGAACTGCACCAACTGACAGCTCCACCATTTTATAAAAACACGTATCCGATTTGTGACTTGGAGTCATCCGGATCAGTTTCAAAGCTTGCATCGACGTAACCATTTACGACGAGCTCTTTGTCACCTCCATATACGAGAAACATATCCTTAGTCCTTTTCAGGTATTTCAGGATGTTCTTGACCGCTGTCCAGTGATCCACTCCTGGATTACTTTGGTACCTCCCTACTAAACTTATAGCAAGGCACACATCAGGTCTGGTACACAGCATTGCATACATGATAGAGCCTATGGCTGAAGCATAGGGAACATCAGTGGTCGGGCATTGGGTCTGACTCAACTTCACCCCTTGTAACACAGGCAAGAACCCTTTCTTTGCCTGATCCATTTTGAACTTCTTCAAAACTTTATCAAGGTATGTGCTTTGTGAAAGTCCAATTAAGCGTCTTGATCTATCTCTATAGATCTTGATGCCCAATATATAAGCAGCTTCACCAAGGTCTTTCATTGAAAAATTCTTATTCAAGTATCCTTTTATGCTATTCAGAAATTCAGTATCATTTTCGATCAACAATATGTCATCTACATATAATATCAGAAATGCTACGGAGCTCCCACTCACTTTATTATAAATACAAGCTTCTCCAAAAGTCTGTATAAAACCATATGCTTTGATCACACTATCAAAGCGTATATTCCAACTCCGAGAGGCTTGCACCAGTCCATAAATGGATCGCTAGAGCTTGCACACTTTGTTAGCACCTTTTGGATCGACAAAACCTTCTGGTTACATCATATACAACTCTTCTTTAAGACATCCATTAAGGAATGTAGTTTTGACATCCATTTGCCAAATTTCATAATCATAAAATGCGACTATTGCTAACATGATTCGGATGGACTTAAGCATCGCTACGGGTGAGAAGGTCTCATCGTAGTCAACTCCTTGAACTTGTCGAAAACCTTTTGCAACAAGTCGAGCTTTGTAGACAGTAACATTACCGTCAGCGTCAGTCTTCTTCTTCAAGATCCATTTATTTTCTATGGCTTGCCGATCATCGAGCAAGTCAACCAAAGTCCACACTTTGTTCTCATACATGGATCCCATCTCAGATTTCATGGCTTCAAGCCATTTTGCAGAATCTGGGCTCATCATCGCTTCCTCATAGTTCGTAGGTTCGTCATGGTCAAGTAACATGACTTTCGAACAGGATTACCTTACCACTCTGGTGCGGATCTTACTCTGGTTGACCTACGAGGTTCGGTAGTAACTTGATTAGAAGTTTCATGATCATCATCATTAGCTTCCTCACTTACTGGTGTAGGAATCACTGGAACTGATTTTAGTGATGAACTACTTTCCAATAAGGGAGAAGGTACAATTACCTCGTCAAGTTCTACTTTCCTCCCACTCATTTCTTTCGACAGAAACTCCTTCTCTAGAAAGGATCCATTCTTAGCAACGAATATCTTGCCTTCGGATCTGTGATAGAAGGTGTACCCAACAGTCTCCTTTGGGTATCCTATGAAGACACATTTCTCCGATTTGGGTTTGAGCTTATCAGGTTGAAGCTTTTTCACATAAGTATCGCAACCCCAAACTTTAAGAAATGACAACTTGTGTTTCTTGCCAAACCACAGTTCATAAGGTATCGTCTCGACGAATTTAGATGGTGCCCTATTTAACATAAATGCAGTTGTCTCTAAAGCATAACCCCAAAACGATAGCGGTAAATCAGTGAGAGACATCATAGATCGCACCATATCTAGTAAAGTACGATTATGATGTTCGGACACACCATTACACTATGGTGTTCCAGGTGGCGTGAGTTGCGAAACTATTCCGCATTGTTTCAAATGAAGTCCAAACTCGTAACTCAAATATTCGCCTCCACGATCAGATTGTAGAAACTTTATTTTCTTGTTACGATGATTTTCCACTTCACTGTGAAATTCTTTGAACTTCTCAAATGTTTCAGACTTATGTTTCATTAAGAAGATATACCCATATTGTAATGCCCTCGATGCGGCTACATCTCCCACGTGTCAAAGCACGACTTAGAGGCATAACCGCATTGAAAGCAATGTCGCAAGTGAGGTAATCTTCTCAAACAACCCATGTAATACATAAGGGAAAGAGATACATAGCTGGCTTACAATCGCCACTTCACACAATTACATGAACAAAGCATTACATCAACTAGATACAAACAGGGCCCGACTACGGCACCAAAATAAAAGAAGAACCCCAAATGCGACAAAGGTCCCCAATCGACCCCAACTGGGCTCCACTATTGATCAACTAGAACGAAACAACACAAAGGACAAGATCTTCATCGAGCTCCTCCTGAGCTTGGTTGCGTCATCTGCATGGACTCATCGGCACCTGCAAGCTGGTTTTGGAAGTATCTGTGAGTCACGGGGACTCAGCAATCTCCCACCCTCGCGATCAAGACTATTTAAGCTTATGGGTAAGGTAAAAGGTATGAGGTGGAGCTGCAGCAAGCGACTAGCATATATGGTGGCTAACATACGCAAATGAGAGCGAGAAGAGAAGGCAAAGCACGGCCGATAAAAGTATGATCAAGAAGTGATCCTAAAACAACCTACGTCAAGCATAACTCCAACACCGTGTTCACTTCCCGGACTCCGTCGGAAAGAGACCATCACGGTAACACACACTGTTGATTCATTTTAATTAAGGTCAACTTCAGGTTTTCTACAACCGGACATTAACAAATTCCCATCTGCCCATAACCACGGGCACGGCTTTCGAAAGTTCAAATCCCTGCAGTGGTGTCCCAACTTAGCCCATCACAAGCTCTCACGGTCAACGAAGGAATAGACCTTCTAGCGGGAAGACCCGATCAGACTCGGAATCCCGGTTACAAGACATTTCGACAGGGTAAAACTAAACCAGCAACACCGCCCGAATGTGCCGACAAATCCCGATAGGAGCTGCACATATCTCTTTCTCAGGGCACACTCAGATTGTCCTAGGTACGGGTAGGCCAGCCCAGAGTTGCCCCTGGTGGTCACCGGCAGCTGACAGGTTGGACCAACACTCAGAGGAGCACTGGCCCGGGGGGGGGGGTAAAATAATGATGACCCTCAGGAGCGCGACTCCTAAGGGAAAAGAAAAGGCTAGGTGGCAAATGGTAAAACCAATGTTGGGCATTGCTGGAAGAGCTTTACTTAAGGAGAACTGTCAAGGGGTTCCCATTATTACCCAACCGCGTAAGGAACGCAAAAATCCGGGAACATAACACCGATATGACGGAAACTAGGGCGGCAAGAGTGGAAAAAAACACCAGGCATAAGGCTGAGCCTTCCACCCTTTACCAAGTATATAGATACATTAATTAAATAAGATATAGTGTGATATCCCAACAAGTAAACATGTTCCAACAAGGAACAACATCTCCATGTTCCAACAAGGAACAAACTTCGATCTTCACCTGCAACTAACAACGCTATAAGAGGGGCTGAGCAAAGCGGTAACATAGCCAAACAATGGTTTGCTAGGACAAGGTGGGTTAGAGGCTTGGTTCAACAATATGGGAGGCATGAAAAGCAAGTGGTAGGTATCGCAGCATAGGCATAGCAAAAGAGCGAGCAACTAAGCAAGCAAAGATAGAAGTGATTTTGAGGGTATGATCATCTTGCCTGAAATCCCGCAAAGAAGAAGAACGAGTCCATGAAGAAGACAAACAGACATAGACGAACGGGTCCTCACAAACGCGACGTTACCGGAACCAACCCGAAGAAGCAAACACCGGAAAGAAGCACACAACATAGTAAACAACCAACACATGAACATGGTATGATATGCGGGATGCAGTATGCGATGCATATGCATGATTGGACAAGGAATGCATGAACCTGGCCTCAACTTGGAAAACCAAGTGTGCCATTGGAAAGATGAGATGAAATCGCTTGAAAAAGATATAAAGAATGCCGGAATCGGAGCTACGGTTTGGAAATGGCAAGCAATGCAAATGTGACCACGGTCTGCGATTTACAGCAAGTAGCTATCTAAATGCAACAAGATGAACATGCTACAGCACCCAAACATGGCATCAAAATACATGGCAGGGATCCATTCATGATGCTTAACAAAAGTCTAGCACTGAGCTACGGCCAATTCATCCATTAACAGGTTCAAACAAGCATGGCAAAAATGCATATGGCAAACAGATCTCAGACTTAGTGAAATTAACACTTGTCTGGAATTTCAGATCAGGTAGCACACTTTGGAGCATGAAAACTATATGCTACAGGACCTGAACATGGCAAAGTAAAGCATGGCATGGAGCTACTCAAAGAGCTTAACAAAAGTCCCTTAGTGACCTTGAGCCAAAAGGGATCAGAAAATACATTTGCAAGCATGTGAACATGGAAAAAACATAATCAGTTCTCAGACTTGGTGAAAACTGGAGCATGCTGAAACAGATATCAAGTAGGCATGTTTACGAGCTCGATGCACTCACTACAGAGCAAGTCATGGCAAACTAAGCATACACTCATCAAGAATACACAAAATAAAAGCTAGACATGGCAAGAACAATAGCATAGCATGCATGGATCAACTACAACATCCACGACAAAATCGCTAACAAGTAGACAATCTGCCCAGATTCACGAAGTAGCAAAAGTAGAGCTCGATTTACTCAAGCTAGGGTGCTCCATAATTGCAAACAAAGACATGGATGGATATAGCACTAAAAGATTAACAAAACATCCTTACTGATCATCCTCAAAAGAGGCACGGATCACTAGGAAACAACATGAACATATGACCATATGAGATAAACGGCTCAAGGACTTAGTGGAAATGCTAAGTCCCTGAAATCAGCATTACCAAGTGCCTCACTTTGCAAGCTTGTGCTAGTCACCACACACATCAAAAAAATACATGGGCTCCACCTCTGGAAAGATGGCAAAGCATATAACAAAACTCATGAAGAGCTCATGGGCATATCATGCACACAATAATCATGGCAAAAAATGACAAATATCTAAGTGGAGCAGCAGATCTGACAATTATCTCAAGTAGCACTCCTCCAACAGCATTTCGGGCATCAAGATGAACTCAAATGAAAATGATGCAATGAGATGAAATGATGTACTCTCTGAGACGAACATTTTGATATGCTATATGCTCAAATCGGAGTTACGGATGATGAGTTATGGCATGATGAACAAGAGCATCTGAATCAGGAAATTTGGGACTTAGTGGAAATATCACCTCCAGATCTAGATCTAGGGTTCCGAGGTCAACGACGATGCCGGTGGCCTCTCCGGCGATGGGGCGGCGGGACGGCGCCGGAGGATGGCCGGGGCGCTCGGGGACGGCCGGATCCGGTCCGGCCCGACCGGATCCGCGGCAAGGGCGGCGGTGGCGCGCGCTCCGGCGAGGCGCGCGGGGCGAGGTGGCGCGGGGTGGTCCGGCGACCGAGGCGGCGGGGCAGGACGCCGACGAGCATGGTGGCGGCGGCGAGGCATACAGCGGCGAGAAGCGGCGTCAGGCGCGGCCCGGCGATGAGGTCCGGCGCGGCCTGGGCACGCAAGAGCGGCGGTGGGCGCCTCCGGGCCCAGGCGGGCCTGACTCGGGCCCCACGGGCCGCGGCGGAGGAGAGAGAGGCGCGGGCGAGGTGGCGGCGTCCGATTGGGTGAGGGCGGTGGCGGCGGTGACGTGGTGGCTCCCCATTGGTCGGAGTGAGGTGGCCGGGCGGGGTGGACATGTCCGGCCGCCGGGCGGACGTGTCCGGCGGCGCAAAGAGGACGAAGGTTAGGGTTTGTACCGTGAATATTTCGGAGGGGATCACATATTTATAGGTAGAGGGAGCTAGGAGAGTCCAAATGAGGTGCGGTTTTCGGCCACGCGATCATGATCGAACGACCGAGATGATGGAGAAGTTTTAGGTGGGTTTTGGGCCACTTTGGAGGGGTGTTGGGCTGCAACACACACGAGGCCTTTTCGGTCCCTCGGTTAACCGTTGGAGTATCAAACGAAGTCCAAATGGTACGAAACTTGACAGACGGTCTACCGATAGTAAACCAAGGCCGCATGGCAAGTCTCGGTCCAATCCGGAAATGTTTAATCCCCACACACGAGAAGAAGGTAGAAATGACCACCGGAGGAGAACGGAGCGCCGGATTGCAAAACGGACAACAGGGAAAATGCTCGGATGCATGAGACGAACACGTATGCAAATGAAATGCACATGATGACATGATATGCAATGCATGACACACAAGCAATGATAAGGCAACAACAGCGAATAACTGGACGACACCTGGCACATCGGTCATGGGGCGTTACACATATATGCTCAAATCATCTGTGAAGGTGAGAAAATAACGATATCCGCCACGAGCTTCAATGTTCATTGGACCACATACATCAGTATGTATGATTTCCAATAACTCTGTTGATCGCTCCATTGTTCTGGAGACGGAGTTTTAGTCATCTTGCCCATGAGGCATGGTTCGCAAGTACCAAGTGATTCATAATCAAGTGATTCCAGAAGTCCATCAGAATGGAGTTTCTTCATGCGCTTTACACCAATATGACCTAAACGGCAGTGCCATAAATAAGTTGCACTATCATTATCAACTCTGCATCTTTTGGCTTCAATACTATGAACATGTGTATCACTATTATCAAGATTTAGTAAAAATAGACCACTCATCAGGGGTGCATGACCATAAAAGATATTACTCATATAAATCGAACAACCATTATTCTCTAATTTAAATGAATAACTGTCTCGCATCAAACAAGATCTAGATATAATGTTCATGCTCAACACTGGCACAAAATAACAATTATTTAGGTCTAATACTAATCCCGAAGGTAGATGTAGAGGTAGCGTGCCGACGGCGATCACATCGACTTTGGAACCATTTCCCACACGCATCATCACCTCGTCCTTAGCTAATCTTCGCTTAATCCGTAGCCCATGTTTCGAGTTGCAAATGTTAGCAGCCGAACCAGTATCAAATACCCAGGCACTACTGCGAGCATTAGTAAGGTACACATCAATAACATGTATATCAAATATACCTTTCACTCTGCCATCCTTCTTCTCCGCCAAATACTTGGGGCAGTTCCGCTTCGAGTGACCAGTTCCTTTGCAGTAGAAGCACTCAGTCTCAGGCTTAGGTCCAGACTTGGGTTTCTTCACTTGAGCAGCAACTGGCTTGCTATTCTTCTTGAAGTTCTCCTTCTTCCCTTTACCCTTTTTCTTGAAACTGGTGGTCTTGTTGACCATCAACACTTGATGCTCCTTCTTGATTTCTACCTCCGTAGCCTTTAGCATTGCGAAGAGCTCAGGAATCGTCTTATCCATCCCTTGCATATTATACTTCATCACGAAGCTCTTGTAGCTTGGCGGCAGTGATTGAAGAACCCTGTCAATGACACTATCATCAGGAAGATTAACTCCCAGTTGAGTCAAGTGGTTGTGGTACCCAGACATTCTGAGTATATGTTCACTGACAGGACTATTCTCCTCCATCTTGCAGCTGTAGAACTTATTAGAGACTTCATATCTCTCAATCCGGGCATTTGCTTGAAATATTAACTTCAACTCCTAGAACATCTCATATGCTCCATGACGTTCAAAACGTCGTTGAAGTCCCGGTTCTAAACCGTAAAGCATGGCACACTGAACTATCGAGTAGTCATCAGCTTTGCTCTGCCAGGTGTTCATAACATGTGGCGTTGCTCCTGCAACGGGGTTGTCACCTAGCGGTGCTTCCAGGATGTAATTCTTCTATGTAGCAATGAGGATAATCCTCAAGTTACGGACCCAGTCCGTGTAGTTTCTACCATCATCTTTCAACTTAGCTTTCTCTAGGAACGCATTAAAATTCAACGGAACAACAACACGGGCCATCTATCTACAACAACATAGACATGCAAAATACTATCAGGTACTAAGTTCATGATAAATTAAAGTTCAATTAATCAAATTACTTAAGAACTCCCACTTAGATAGACATCTCTCTAATCATCTAAGTGATCACGTGATCCACATCAACTAAACCATGTCCGATCATCACGTGAGATGGAGTAGTTTTCAATGGTGAACATCACTATGTCGATCATATCTACTATATGATTCACGCTCGACCTTTCGGTCTCCAGTGTTCCGAGTCCATATCTGCATATGCTAGGCTCATCAAGTTTAACCCGAGTATTCCGCGTGTACAAAACTGGCTTGCACCCGTTGTATGTGAACGTAGAGCTTATCACACCCGATCATCACGTGGTGTCTCGGCACAACGAACTGTAGCAACGGTGCATACTCAGGGAGAACACTTATACCTTGAAATTTAGTGAGAGATCATCTTATAATGCTACGGCCGAACTAAGAAAAATAAGATGCATAAAGGATAAACATCACATGCAATCAATATAAGTGATATGATATGGCCATCATCATCTTGTGCCTTTGATCTCCATCTCCAAAGCACCGTCATGATGACCATTGTCACCGGCTTGACACCTTGATCTTCATCGAAGTATCATTGTTGTCTCGCCAACTATTGCTTCTACGACAATCACTACCGCTTAGTGATAAAGTAAAGCAATTACATGGCTGTTGCATTTCATACAATAAAGCAACAACCATATGGCTCCTGCCAGTTGCCGATAACTGTGTTACAAAACATGATCATCTCATACAATAAAATTTAGCATCATTTCTTGACCATATGACATCACAACATGCCCTGCAAAAACAAATTAGACGTCCTCTACTTTGTTGTTGCAAGTTTTACGTGGCTGCTACGGGCTGAGCAAGAACCGTTCTTACCTACGCATCAAAAACCACAATGCGGTATAGTGATTGCTTTTTGATCTTCAGAAAGAAACCTGTTCATTGAATCTGATTCAACTAAAGCTGGAGAAACAGACACCCACTAGTCACCTATGTGCGAAGCACGTCGGTAGAACCAGTCTCCCGTAAGCATACGCGTAATGTCGGTCTGGGCCGCTTCATCCAACAATGCCGCTGAATCAAGAATCAACTAGTGACGGCATGAAGTATGTATATACCCACGCCCACAACTCCTTTGTGTTCTACTCGTGCATATAACATCTACGCATAAACCTGACTCGGATGCCACTGTTGGGGAACGTAGTAATTTCAAAAAAATTCCCATGCACACGCAAGATCATGGTGATACATAGCAACGAGAGGGGAGAGTATCGTCTACGTACCCTCATAGACCGTAAGTGGAAGCGTTATGACAACGCGGTTGATGTAGTCGTATGTCTTCACGATCGATCGATCTAGCACCGAAGGTACGACACCTCCGCGATCTGCACACGTTCAGCTCAGTGACGTCCTGCGAACTCACGATCCAATAGAGCTTTGAGGGAGAGTTTCGTCAGTATCCAAATACCTAGTTCAATCTCGTTATCGGCAAGTCTCTTTACTCGTTCCGTAATGCTACATCCCATAACTAACTCATTAGCTACATTGCTTGCAAGGCTTATAGTGATGTACATTACTGAGAGGGCCCAAAGATACCTCTCCGACAATCGGAGTGACAAATCCTAATCTTGATCCATGCCAACTCAACAAACACCATTGAAGACACCTGTAGAGCACCTTTATAATCACCCAGTTATGTTGTGACATTTGGTAGCACACAAAGTGTTCCTCCGTATTCGGGAGTTGCATGATCTCATAGTCATAAGAACATGTATAGTTATGGAGAAAGCAATAACAACAAACTAAACGATAATCGTGCTAAGCTAATAGATGGGTCAAGTCAATCACATCATTCTCTAATGATTTGATCCAGTTAATCAATTGACAACTCATGTCTATGGTTAGGAAACATAAGCATCATTGATTCAACGAGCTAGTCAAGTAGAGGCAAACTAGTGACACTCTGTTTGTCTATGTATTCACACATGTACTAAGTTTCCGGTTAATACAATTCTAGCATGAATAATAAACATTTATCATGATATAAGGAAATATAAATAACAACTTTATTATTGCCTCTAGGGCATATTTCCTTCAGTGGGCATGCCCATCATAGGACCCCACGCAAGATTAGAATGAATTCGGGCGCCAAACGCACGTTGCGTCACGCCCGATTAGTGTTTTCAGTGCGTTTCGCAGAGAAAACCCTACGAAATTCATACGGTGCCGAAAAATGATGAAAACTTGCATGCATGATGGCCCTGGTGATGCGGGCGTGTGCAAAAAGTTTGGGGTCAAGTAGCCGAGTCAGAAAAAAAACTTCAGAGGACCTCCTTCAGATCCGATGAGTGTTGGTTGCATAGTTGGTACGAGGTGGCATGCATGAAATGTCACCCAATTTTGGAAGGCAGTGGGCATGCCCAGCATAGGACGCCACGCAAGATTAGAACGAATTCGGGCACGCACGTTGTGTCACGCCCGGTCAGTGTTTTTGGTGCGTTTCGCCGAGAAAACCCTACGAAATTCGTATGACGTCGAAAAATGATGAAAACTTGCACGCATGATGGCCCTAGTGATGCGGGTGTGTGCAAAAAGTTTGGGGTCAACTGGCTGAGTCAGAAAAGAAAACGAACTTCGGAGCTGACCTCCTTCAGATCCGATGAGTGCTGGTTGCATAGGTGGTACGAGGTGGCATGCATGAAATGTCACCCAATTTTGGCAGGCAGTGGGCATGCCCATCTTAGGACCCCATGCAAGATTAGAATGAATTCGGGCACCAAACGCACGTTGCGTCACACCCGGTCAGTGTTTTCGGCGCGTTTCACCGAGAAAACCCTACAAAATTCGTACGATGTAAAAAAATGATGAAAACTTGCACACATGATGGCCCTGGTAATGCGGGCATGTGCAAAAAGTTTGGGGTCAACTGGCTGAGTCAGAAAAGAAAATGCACTTCGGAGCTGACCTCCTTCAGATCCGATGAGTGCTGGTTGCATAGTTGGTACGAGGTGGCATGCATGAAATGTCACACAATTTTGGCAGGCAGTGAGCATGCCCATCGTAGGACGCCGCGCAAGATTAGAACGAATTCGGGCGCCAAACGCACGTTGCGTCACGCCTGGTCAATGTTTTCGGTGCATTTCATGGAGAAAACCCTACGAAATTCGTACGACACCGAAAAATGATGAAAACTTGCATGCATGATGGCCCTGGTGATGCGGGCGTGTGCAAAAAGTTTGGGGGTCAACTGGCTGAGTTAAAAAAGAAAACGCACTTCGAAGCTGACCTCCTTTAGATCCGATGAGTGTTGGTTGCATAGGTGGTACGAGGTGGCATGCATGAAATGTCACCAAATTTTGGCAGACAGTGGGCATGCCCATCGTAGGACCCCACGCAAGATTAAAAAGAATTCTGGCACCAAACACATGTTGCATAATGCCCGGTCAGTGTTTTCGGTGCGTTTCACCGAGAAAACCCTACGAAATTCATACGTCATCGAAAAATGATGAAAACTTGCACGCATGATGTCCCTGGTAATGTGGGCATGTGCAAAAAGTTTGGGGTCAACTGGCTGAGTCAGAAAAGAAAATGCACTTCGGAGCTGACCTCGTTCAGATCTGATGAGTGCTTGTTCAATAGGTGGTATGATGTGGCATGCATGAAATGTCACCCAATTTTGGCAGGCAGTGGGCATGCCCATCGTAGGACCCCACGCAAGATTAGAACGAATTCGGGCACCAAACGCACATTGCGTGACGCCTGGTCAGTGTTTTCGTTGCGTTTCACCGAGAAAACCCTACGAAATTTTGAATGGTTGAATGGGTGAGTCAGAAAAAAACGCATTAATATTTTCTGTCGTTTAAAACATCAGAGATAATGGCTCTCTTTTTGAAGAATATGCATGATCCTTATGAACCTTCACAAGCTCTGAGAAGGTGAAGACTCACATCGATCCTGCATATCCTCCAAATAGAGTCCCACAAACACAGATGTTTGTTCATGTCAAAAAAGAAAAGTATATAAAGAAGTCAATGGCGCACCGGCTTAGCGATGTGGTATTAAACTAGGAGGTGTTAAAGTACCATGCATTTATTTGTTTTGAAAAAATGCATCATGGGCCAGCCTGCGGAAGTTTTACAGGACGGGCCAACGGACCCACTATGGCGTGACCATGTGTATGACGCCGTACGTGCGTGCATGGGCATGGGAAATTACTCTGTCATTACCTCGCCCCACGACTGCCTAACCCTGCCGACTCCATGCATGACCTCAGCCTGATCTCACGGTCACACCACCGTCGCCATCCCAACTCCCTTCCCCGTCGCCCTCACGATGGCTATACACTCCGGCATCTACGCGCGCGGCCTGGATGTTGGCCCGGCCGGGCCGTCTTGGCAAAGTCGCTCTCACCTAGAACCATAGGGCGGGCCGTCGGCCACCGCAGTGGTGTTGGCAGAGGGCGGTTGCCATGACTAACCCACACCGGGTGGGCATAGCCAACGAGGGCTGCCGGTGCACGTTGCTTCGCAGGAAGGTATGGTACTAAACCACATGTAATGTTTTTTAAATCTCGTAACTAGTCAAATAACATTAATCTTATTTAGAATGCAAGAATATGGAGATGTGTACTGTTCGATTGAGAAGTGGTGCGAATTGGTGGGAAAATTCACACCTAGACAACGCATGAGGCTACGTGGCACCAATTTGGACAGTATGTTGAGAATTCCTTCGGTGAAAATAAGGAAAAACTTATTGGAATTTATGATTACAATGTATGGTACTAGCATAAAGCGATTTCTTATTCGCCAAATAATGATGGCATCACTGTGCTTAATGAAGATGTTTATGACATATTCGGGCTACGTAACGAGGGTGATGATTTGATTAGCATGATAGCAACAGTACAACTAGACGCCAAAAAAATTGTTCTGACTCAGTTTCTAGATAAAAGGACGGGCCTAATCCTGATAGATGACTTGATTAAAAATATTGTTGATAGTTAGTCATATAATTATGATTTTGTGAGAAGGGCCGCCATGGTGCTTATGGGTACAGCCTTAGCATCACAATCCACCAAGTTTGTTCCTTATCGTTATTAAAAAATGGTGGAGGATGTCAACACTATCAAGTCATACAATTGGAACAATTTCATGTTGGGGGTGTGCATGGATGCTATTAAAAAATGGTCGAAGATCTTGAAAAATTCCATTGGCCTATTGGGAACTTGGCTCTTCTTCAGGTACAAGTCATTTCGTAATAGTTGTATGTACATATATTTTATATGTGATATATGTATCTGACTAATTGTGTTTACTATCATGCAGTACATATACTGGGAAAAACTTGATCCAATTGGTCTGGATGCATTCGATCCTTTGTCTCATGAATACCCACTAATGCTTAACTGGCCAGAAACGGAAGGGAAAAAGCGAGACGACTATGACAACATACACGGGTGGGGTACCAGCAATGTAAGTCAATAAGTATAGTCTTTATTTGTTCCACATAGTAATTAAGTATATTTGTTATTTATTTTATTTTATTGTTTGTTATACAGATTGAAGACTGCATTAGCGAAGAGTACGGACGCGCTAAGGTTGCACGTGAAGGGACTGTCCCATAGGAAGAAACGAAGAAAGCTAAACGGAATGGTGGTGGCAGGAGTAGAAAGCCAAGTACGTTGGCGGTTTCATCAAACACGAATTATAGTATGGACCACGTGATCACATGCATAAAACTGCTTCACAAGGAGGTTCTCAATATTCCTGAAAGATGTGCACATGTAATTTAGAAGTTGCATTGAATGTGCTTTAATTATTCAACTACTTATAGTGTTTCATTTGTGTTTGTAGATGGTAATGAAAAGGTTGAACACGGAAGGTGTGATATACAAGCTCAATAAGCAGGACAACGTTGAAGAATTTGATGATGTAGGTGAAGGAGTTGGGATGGAGAATGGCAAGTACAAGTCAAAATATTGGCCAGAAGTTGAATCACCTACCGACGTAAAGATAGGAACATCTTTCATGGGTATGAATGATACCTCCATGCCCGTTGATGACACGGGTGCTCCGGCGACAACACTGGGTAAAGGTGAAGCTACTGATCCTTTTATTATAGAGGATAATGGAAACTCTCCGTCTTCGGCATCAACTGTACGGACAAAAGACTTTCCGTCTATGTCCCGAACCCCGCAGAATGCTGATATTTTTGGTGAGTCTATGGATGGTTTGTCACCAACAAAGTCCAAAGAAACGTTTGAGAGTTTCCCGGCAATGAGCAACATAGCTAATGGTGATGGCAGTCATGAGAATGAAGGTAAACGCAAACAAAATCCATCGAAATATTGTCAATCCCCCTACGACCTTTTGATTACCCGCAAGAAATGTGTTAAAAAAGTAAGTCAAATACTACTTTATTATGCATTCACGCGTTATGTACTTTTTTATTATGTAACTGACCGTAACCGCATTGCTTTAGATATGTTTGCTTCACCACCTTCAATTCTAGCAAGTTCACTTAATATGACTTCGGATCACATAGAGCCAGCCAAAGTTTTTGTTGAGACTCTTGCATCGTCAAAGAAGCATGCGCATCGAACTTTGGTTAATGTGCCGCCACCAGATGGGGACATATGCATGCCAGCTATGCTTCATGATGTCCTCGCGTTTAAATGGTTGAGTGGTGCTATAAGTATGAGTTTGTTTTTAATAGAACCATCATTTGTATTGCAGAAGTTGATAGAAATTTTATACTAATGTATGCAAGTCATCAATGCATATTGTAAACACCTACAAGCCTGTGGTTTTCGTGATCGTCACATATCAACAACGAGGTTTCCCAAATTTATGTTAAATAGGGCAAGGGTAAAGAACAAATCAGTTAATAATATAAACTCAGAGAAGCTTACAAAGAAAACAAAAGTCCTCACGAGAGTGATGGATGAGTATTTCGCACGGGACAAGGTATTGCTTTCATATTTATTAGTTTTTCTTATTCAATAGTGTTTAATTGCACTAACATCATTTTGTGGTTATGTAGGCGTATTTTCCTATGCACGTTAACGAGAATCATTGGATAACCATAGTGATGCACACCGTCAAGGAGGAGTTTCAAGTTCTTGACTCAAATTCTAATGGCGCAATTAGCCAAAGAATTCGCAATATGATTGCCACACTGGTATGCTATAATTTTCGCACTCACATGAAAAAAAATATTAGGACCTACATTATTCTAGTTTATATTGCGACATACATTATTCTGGTTTATGTTGGAACAAAAATATATCTTGGTTTCGTTAATTTGTTTCAGAGAGCTGAAATTTCTAAGGATATTATGGAGGCCAACTCAACTCTTCAAGCAAAAAAATATCCAGATGTGTCATCGTGGCCAATAAATGAGTACGAAATGTCGAGACAAAAAGTTGGGTAAGTTCATACTGCATACCACTAGTACAAGCAAGTGCATGCTACGTCCTAAGCTGATCGCACGTGTTTATTACAGAGTGTCATGTGGACTTTTTGTGATGTTGTGCATAAAACACTGGGACAGAGATCGCTGGACATATGAATTTGACCAGGAAGAGATTAATGCATCAAGGCCACATATTGTCGCAGGAATTATTTTTTCAGAGGTGAACACATTAGAGAAGGTCAAGATGAAAATTGTTAAAATCATGGAGAAGAAATAGGTATTAGCATCGGTAGGCTTTTAGTCCCGCAGAAGGTTGTTAAATGATATTGTTGTAGTTTGTGTAACGTGACTTATGTCACGATGGTGTAATTGTGTATGCGTGAGTTGTAATCTTGGCAGGTTGTTGGAGTAGGAGATCCTTATCTTGTATAGACTTGGATGAGGGGTCAAGCCACACAACAACCTGCGCCATGTACTTGTTCTCTCTATATAACACGCACGCGTCCCTGCATGATAGCATACGCTTCCAATATTCCTTTCTTTCATGGTAATCAGAGCCAGCCTCGAACTCATCCATGGCAAGCTCCTCCGTGAACTCCTTCCCCTCGTCGCCGTTTGCAAACATCGCCACAGAGAAGCTTACGAGAGGGAACGAGCCGCTATGGCGCGCCACCGTGCTCTCGGCCATTCGGGGGGCGCAGATGGCGGCGTTCCTCGACATCGAGGAAGAGGTGACGTCCATGCACATTGAAGTCACCGACACCGACGGGAAGACCAAGTCCAAGGCTCCCAATCCGGAGTTTGGTGTGTGGTATGCGCGTGATCAGCAGGTGTTCTTGTACCTGCTGACCACGCTACCGCGCGAGATGTCCGTGCAGGTGGCGACCTGCCACACCGCAGCTGAGCTGTGGAACACCGTGCAGGGGATGCTGACATCGCAAACCCGAGCGCAAACCGTCAATGTCAGGATCGCCCTCGCCAATCTTCAGAAGGGAAACTCCACGATCACTGAGTACGTTGGTAAGGTTAGAACTCTCTGTGATGAACTCGTTGCTTCAGGGAAGAAGGTGGATGAAGAGGACGTTGTGTCCCACATCCTAGCTGGACTAGATGAAGAGTTCGACCCCGTGGTGTCAGTCATGTGCTCTCGGGTCGAGCCAGTCAAGGTCCCGGAGTTGTACTCGCAGCTCCTGAGCTTCGAAACCCACATGAATCTTCGTGGCTGGTCCTCCCAGTCGTCTGCAAATGCAGCCGGTCGTGGGCGCTCCAACAACAGAAACAACGGCGGTGGTGACCGCGGCCGCGGCAGGCAAGGCGGCGGCGGTGATCGCGGCCGCGGCAACTCCTCCAGGCCATCCAACCGTGGAGGCGGCAGCGGTGGAGGTGGGAACTACAACAACAATCCCACCACCAAGCTGCCATGCCAGATCTGCGGCAAGGTGGGTCATCCAGCGTGAAAGTGCTGGAAGCGCTATGACTCCGCCTACCAGGGAGGAGAAGAGCGCTCGGCGAACATGACTGCACCACAGTATGGGGTGGACACCAACTGGTACATGGACAGTGGTGCCACTGACCATATTACCGGTGATATGGAGAAGCTCACCGTCCGGGAGAGGTACACCGGCAACGACCAAATTCACACGGCCAATGGGTCAGGTATGGCTATTGATCACATTGGTCACACAACTATTTCAACCCCAGGTCGTGATCTATATCTCAATAATGTTCTTCACTTTCCAGAGGCCACAAAAAGTCTAATCTCAGCAAGCAAACTTGCCCTTGATAATGATACCTTTGTTGAAATTCACCCTCATTTTTTTCTTGTCAAGGATCTGGAAACGAGGAGGGTTCGACTTCGAGGCAGGGGTAGGAAAGGTCTCTATCCTATCGAGCACGTCGGGACAAACGTCAAGAAGCAAGTGCTAAGTGTCACCAAACCATCTTCGGATTGGTGGCACCGACGTTTTGGTCATCCATCTTCCATCCTTGTTCGGAAGATCATTAGTGAAAATAAACTCCCGTGTGCTAGTAGTAATGATAATAAACTTGTATGTGACGCCTGCCAAAAAGGCAAAAGTCACCAGTTGCCTTATCCTCAATCTATGAGTGAATCAAAATTTCCTTTGGAACTTATTTTCTCTAATGTTTGGGGTCCTGCCGTTGAAACCGTAGGAAGGAAGAAATACTGCGTTAGTTTCATTGATGATTTCAGTAAGTTTACATGGATCTATCTCATAAAACACAAGTCTGAAGTTTTTCAAAAATTTCATGACTTTCAAAAACTTGTTGAAAGACAGTTTGATCAAAAGATCCTTGCCCTTCAAACCGACTGGGAGGGGAGTATGTCAAGTTGAACTCTTTTTTCACAAAAATTGGTATCTCTCATCACGTTTCCTGTCCTCACGCTCATCAACAGAATGGCTCGGCCGAACGAAAACATCGTCACATAGTTGAAGTCGGTTTGTCCTTACTTGCTCAAGCTTCCATGCCCTTAAAATTTTGGGATGAAGCCTTCATTGCAGCTACCTATCTCATCAATAGGATGCCAAGCAAAGTCATAAATTTTGGGACACCTCTCACTAGGTTATTTGGTGAAACCCCAAACAACTTGTCTCTCCTTATCTTTGGATGCGCTTGCTGGCCCAATCTTCGGCCGTATAACACACATAAGATTCAGTTTCGTTCTAAACAATGCGCCTTCCTTGGATATAGTAACCTTCATAAAGGCTACAAATGCCTGGATATTTCCACTGGACGAGTTTACATATCTCGTGATGTAGTTTTTGATGAAACCTGTTTCCCCTTCTCTACTTTGCATCCTAATGCGGGTGCTCGTCTTCGCGCCGAAATCCTCCTGCTTTCACCGGAGCTCTTAAATCCTATTGATCAAGGGGGTGAATGTGTTAATGATCATGTGATTAATAGTGCTACTGACCCTGATCGTCATGGTGCAGAAATAGGCAGCAAAAATGATGCAAAAAATGCTGCTACACAGCGTGATTTTATGCTCCATATCACGCCAAAGGGAACCGGCGTGGGACACGAGACGGATCTGCCTGCAGTTGCTGATCCCGAGAGATCTAGCGGCGCAGGATCCGGCGCCCCAATCATGCGTGCAGACGTCCAGGAGGATCTGTCTCCTCCACCCACGGGCAGCCCCTCCACGTCCGACACGCAGCCCGCGTCTGCTGAGCGGTCGGGCGCACCCGGCTGTGGCGCGTCCCCCAGCGCCAGTTGTCGCTCTTCGGCTGGATCGCCCGCGCCTGGCCCGCTGTGTATTGATGGCGCTGGCCCGCGGTCTCTAGGGCGTGTGTCCCCCACATGACAAATCGATCCGGCGCGTGATCCCACGCCTGATCATGCGGCAGCCGAGGGAGATCCCCTGACGGATCTGCCGGTACGAGGAGCAGGATCCTCTGCAGCGCCAGGATCGTCTGCGGCTACTATTCCTGCGCGTCCGAGTACGCGGTCACAGCGAGGTGTGTTTAAACCATTGGTCCCAAAGGATGGCACGGCCAGGTATGACAAGAATTTCAAATTTGCGAACCTTGCTGCTACTGCTACAGAACCACGAGATCTAGCAGAAGCTCTAAGCAATAAAAATTGGAAACATGCTATGGAGATTGAATATGATGCACTTATGAAAAATCAATCCTGGCACTTAGTTCCATCTAGACAAGGTAGACATATAATAGATTGCAAGTGGGTGTACAAAATTAAAAGAAACTCAGATGGCACTATAGATAGATACAAGGCTAGATTAGTTGCTAAAGGATTTAAACAACGCTATGGTATTGATTATGAGGACACGTTTAGTCCTGTTTTTAAAGCAGCTACTATCAGACTTGTTTTGTCTATTGCTGTATCTAGAGGTTGGAGCCTTCGCCAATTGGATGTACAGAATGCGTTCCTACATGGGGTTCTCGAGGAAGAGGTCTATATGAAGCAACCACCTAGTTTTGTGAATGCCACCAAGCCACAACATGTGTGCAAATTGGACAAAGCATTGTATGGTCTGAAACAGGCACCCAGAGCTTGGTACTCAAGACTAAGCACAAAACTGCAACAACTTGGGTTCAGACCTTCAAAGGGAGACACTTCTTTGTTCTTCTTCAAGAAAGGGAAGGTGATCATTTATATGCTTGTTTATGTAGATGATATAATTGTTGCTAGCTCCTCTCAAGAAGCCATCGCAGCTTTGCTTAAAAACTTGAAAAATGATTTTGCTCTCAAAGACTTGGGAGAATTGCATTATTTCCTCGGCATTGAAGTAAACAAGATACATGATGGTATACTGTTGACCCAAGAAAAATATGCCAAGGATATACTCAAACGGGTAGGTATGAAAGACTGTAAACCCTCCAGTACACCTTTATCCACAACAGAAAAACTGTCACTGCATGAAGGAGAACTGTTGAGTGCAGAGGAAGGAACTAAATATAGGAGTGTTGTTGGTGCACTCCAATACTTAACCTTGACAAGACCAGATATTTCTTTCTCAGTTAACAAGGTCTGTCAATTTTTGCACTCACCCACTTCTCTACATTGGACAGCCGTCAAAAGGATATTGAGATATATCCAAGGAACTACTGGTACAGGACTCAAAATATGTAAGTCACCATCAACTACTATAAGTGCCTTTTCTGATGCAGATTGGGCAGGATGTCCTGATGACAGAAGGTCTACTGGAGGTTTTAATGTTTTCTTTGGGTCCAATCTTATATCATGGAATGCAAAGAAACAAGGAACAGTCTCTCGTTCCAGCACTGAGGCTGAATATAAGTCTCTAGCGAATGCAACAGCTGATGTAATGTGGATGGAAACTTTACTAGATGAGCTAGAAGTAAAAAGGTCACACACCTCTTACTTATGGTGTGATAATCTTGGAGCAACGTATCTCTCTGCCAATCCAGTGTTTCATGCAAGAACAAAAAACATAGAAATTGATTTTCATTTTGTCAGAGAAAGAGTTGCTAGAAAACTGTTGGAGATCAGATTTATTCCAACAGGAGATCAAGTGGCAGATGGATTTACAAAACCATTGCAGGTTCGACAACTACAAGCTTTCAAGAACAATCTTAACCTTGACACATTTAGATCGAGGGGGGATGTTAAATGATATAGTTGTAGTTTGTGTAACGTGACTTATGTCACGATGGTGTAATTGTGTATGCGTGAGTTGTAATCTTGGCAGGTTGTTGGAGTAGGAGATCCTTATCTTGTACAGACTTGGATGAGGGGTCAAGCCACACAACAACCTGCGCCATGTACTTGTTCTCTCTATATAACACGCACGCGTCCCTGCACGATAGCATACGCTTCCAATCTTCCTTCCTTTCAAATGTTTCCCTGCCATTGTTGGGTACTTATAACTTTGTTGGATTGTAATGCGACATGGCACTTTCAGTTTATTCGTTATGCTGCTTTGTTAAAGGATATGAGACATGGCACTTTCAGTTTATTCGTTATGCTACTTTGTTAAAGGATATGAGACATGGCATTTTAATTGTTATGTGTGAAATATGATATATTTATATTAATGTGTTACTGCTGTCATGACTTTTGTCGACTGTTTAATATATCAAAAAAATTAATGTATGTGAAAAAACATATTTCAAAAAAGAGGCCCAGCCGTGGCCGGGCGCGCGCATGGAGACTTTACTAGAACCGCCCCGATCGAGCCTGAAGGCGAAAGGGACAGCCTTTCGGCCGCCGAGCAGCCCAGCCACGGCGTGAAGGAAAAATGACCTAGAGGCAATAATAAAGTTATTATTTATTTCCTTATATCATGATAAAAGTTTATTATTCATGCTAGAATTGTATTAACCGGAAACATAATACATGTGTGAATACATAGACGAACAGAGTGTCACTAGTATGCCTCTACTTGACTAGCTCGTTAATCAAAGATGGTTATGTTTCCTAACCATGGACAAAGAGTTGTTATTTGATTAACGGGATCACATCATTAGTTGAATGATCTGATTGACATGACCCATTCCATTAGCTTAGCACCCGATCGTTTAGTATGTTGCTATTGCTTTCTTCATGACTTATACATGTTCCTATGACTATGAGATTATGCAACTCGCGTTTGCCGGAGGAACACTTTGTGTGCTACCAAACATCACAACGTAACTGGGTGATTATAAAGGAGCTCTACAGGTGTCTCCAAAGGTACATGTTGGGTTGGCGTATTTCAAGATTAGGATTTGTCACTCCGATTGTCGGAGAGGTATCTCTGGGCCCTCTCGGTAATGCACATCACTTAAGCCTTGCAAGCATTGCAACTAATGAGTTAGTTGCGGGATGATGTATTACAGAACGAGTAAAGAGACTTGCCGGTAACGAGATTGAACTAGGTATAGGATACCGACGATCGAATCTCGGGCAAGTAACATACCGATGACAAAGGGAACAACGTATGTTGTTATGCGGTATGACCGATAAAAGATCTTCGTAGAATATGTAGGAGCCAATATGAGCATCCAGGTTCCGCTATTGGTTATTGACCGGAGACGTGTCTCGGTCATGTCTACATTGTTCTCGAACCCGTAGGGTCCGCACGCTTAAGGTTACGATGACAGTTATATTATGAGTTTATGCATTTTGATGTACCGAAGGTTGTTTTGAGTCCCGGATGTGATCACGGACATGACGAGGAGTCTCGAAATGGTCGAGACATAAAGATTGATATATTGGAAGCCTATGTTTGGATATCAGAAGTGTTCCGGGTGAAATCAAGATTTTACCGGAGTACCGGGATGTTACCGGAACCCCCCGGGAGGTATATGGGCCTTAGTAGGCCTTAGTGGAAGAGAGGAGAGGTGGCCAGAGATGGGCCGCGCGCCCCTCCCCCCTTGGTCCGAATTGGACAAGGAGAGGGGGCCGGCCCCCCTTCCTCCTCTCTCTCCTCTTTTCCCCCCTCCACGAATCCTATTCCAACTAGGAAAGGGGGGGGAGTCCTACTCCCAGAAGGAGTAGGACTCCTCCTGGCGCGCCACACCTTGGCCGGTCGGCCCCCCTCCCTTGAACCTTTATATATGGAGGCAGGGGCACCCCTAGAGAAACAAGTTGATCCACGTGATCGTATTCTTAGCCGTGTGCGGTGCCCCCTTCCACCATAGTCCTCGATAATATTGTAGCGGTGCTTAGGCGAAGCCCTGCGACAGTAGTACATCAAGATCGTCACCACGCCGTCGTGCTGACGGAACTCTTCCCCGACACTTTGCTGGATCGGAGTCCGGGGATCGTCATCGAGCTGAACGTGTGCTAGAACTCGGAGGTGCCGTAGTTTCGGTGCTTGATCGGTCGGGCCGTGGAGACGTACGACTACATCAACCAAACGCTTCTGTTGTCGATCTACAAGGGTACGTAGATCACACTCTCCCCCTCTCATTGCTATGCATCACCATGATCTTGCGTGAGCGTAGGAATTTTTTTGAAATTACTACGAAACCCTTAAGTGGCATCCGAGCCTAGGTTTTATATGTTGATGTTATATGCACGAGTAGAACACAAGTGAGTTGTGGGCGATATAAGTCATACTGCTTACCAGCATGTCATACTTTGGTTCAGCGGTATTGTTGGACGAAGCGGCCCGGACCGACATTACGCGTACGCTTACGTGAGACCGGTTCTCCCGACGTGCTTTGCACATAGGTGGCTTGCGGGTGACAGTTTCTCCAACTTTAGTTGAACCGAGTGTGGCTACGCCCGGTCCTTGCGAAGGTTAAAACAACACCAACTTGACAAACTATCGTTGTGGTTTTGATGCGTAGGTAAGATTGGTTCTTGCTTAAGCCCGTACCAGCCACGTAAAACATGCAACAACAAAGTAGAGGATGTCTAACTTGTTTTTGCAGGGCATGTTGTGATGTGATATGGTCAAGACATGATGCTAAATTTTATTGTATGAGATGATCATGTTTTGTAACCGAGTTATCGGCAACTGGCAGGAGCCATATGGTTGTCGCTTTATTGTATGCAATGCAATCGCGCTGTAATGCTTTACTTTATCACTAAGCGGTAGCGATAGTCGTGGAAGCATAAAGATTGGCGAGACGACAACGATGCTACGATGGAGATCAAGGTGTCGCGCCGGTGACGATGGTGATCATGACGGTGCTTCGGAGATGGAGATCACAAGCACAAGATGATGATGGCCATATCATATCACTTATATTGATTGCATGTGATGTTTATCTTTTATGCATCTTATCTTGCTTTGATTGACGGTAGCATTATAAGATGATCTCTCACTAAATTATCAAGAAGTGTTCTCCCTGAGTATGCGCCGTTGCAAAAGTTCTTCGTGCTGAGACACCACGTGATGATCGGGTGTGATAGGCTCTACATTCAAATACAACGGGTGCAAAACAGTTGCACACGCGGAATACTCAGGTTATACTTGACGAGCCAAGCATATACAGATATGGCCTCGGAACACGGAGACCGAAAGGTCGAGCGTGAATCATATAGTAGATATGATCAACATAGTGATGTTCACCAATGAAACTACTCCATCTCACGTGATGATCAGACATGGTTTAGTTGATTTGGATCACGTAATCGCTTAGAGGATTAGAGGGATGTCTATCTAAGTGGGAGTTCTTTAAGTAATATGATTAACTGAACCTAAATTTATCATGAACTTAGTACCTGATAGTATCTTGCTTGTTTATGTATGATTATAGATAAATGGCCCGTGCTGTTGTTCCGTTGAATTTTAATGCGTTCCTTGAGAAAGCAAAGTTGAAAGATGATGGTAGCAATTACACGGACTGGGTCCGTAACTTTAGGATTATCCTCATTGGTGCACAGAAGAATTACATACTGGAAGCACCGCTGGGTGCCAGGCCTGCTGCTGGAGCAGCACTAGATGTTGTGAACGTCTGGCAGAGCAAAGCTGATGACTACTCGATAGTTCAGTGTGCCATGCTTTACGGCTTAGAACCGGGACTTCAACGACGTTTTGAGCGTCATGGAGCATATGAGATGTTCCAGGAGTTGAAGTTAATATTTCAAGCAAATGCCCGGATTGAGAGATATGAAGTCTCCAATAAGTTCTATAGCTGCAAGATGGAGGAGAACCATTCTGTCAGTGAGCATATACTCAAAATGTCTGGGTATAATAATCACTTGATTCAAATGGGAGTTAATCTTCCAGATGATTGCGTCATTGACAGAATTCTCCAATCACTGCACCAAGCTACAAGAGCTTTGTGATGAACTACAATATGCAAGGGATGAATAAGACTATTCCCGAGCTCTTCGCAATGCTGAAAGCTGCGGAGGTAGAAATCAAAAAGGAGCATCAAGTGTTGATGGTAAACAAGGCCACTAGTTTCAAGAAAAAGGGCAAAGGGAAGAAGAAGGGGAACTTCAAGAAGAACAGCAAGCAAGTTGCTGCTCAAGAGAAGAAACCCAAGTCTGGACCTAAGCGTGAAACTGAGTGCTTCTACTGCAAGCAGACTGGTCACTGGAAGCGGAACTGCCCCAAGTATTTGGCGGATAATAAGGATGGCAAGGTGAACAAAGGTATATGTGATATACATGTTATTGATGTGTACCTTACTAATGCTCGCAGTAGCACCTGGGTATTTGATACTGGTTCTGTTGCTAATATTTGCAACTCAAAACAGGGACTACGGATTAAGCGAAGATTGGCTAAGGACGAGGTGACGATGCGCGTGGGAAACGGTTCCAAAGTCGATGTGATCGCAGTCGGCACGCTACCTCTACATCTACGTTCGGGATTAATATTAGACCTAAATAATTGTTATTTGGTGCCAGCGTTAAGCATGAACATTATATCTGGATCTTGTTTGATGCGAGACGGTTATTCATTTAAATCGGAGAATAATGGTTGTTCTATTTATATGAATAATATCTTTTATGGTCATGCACCCTTGAAGAGTGGTCTATTCTTATTGAATCTCGATAGTAGTAACACACATATTCATAATGTTGAAGCCAAAAGATGCAGAGTTGCTAATGATAGTGCAACTTATTTGTGGCACTGCCGTTTAGGTCATATCGGTGTAAAGCGCATGAAGAAACTCCATACTGATGGACTTTTGGAACCACTTGATTATGAATCACTTGGTACTTGCGAACCGTGCCTCATGGGCAAGATGACTAAAACGCCGTTCTCCGGTACTATGGAGAGAGCAACAGATTTGTTGGAAATCATACATACAGATGTATGTGGTCCGATGAATATTGAGGCTCGTGGCGGATATCGTTATTTTCTCACCTTCACAGATGACTTAAGCAGATATGGGTATATCTACTTAATGAAACATAAGTCTGAAACGTTTGAAAAGTTCAAAGAATTTCAGAGTGAAGTTGAAAATCATCGTACCAAGAAAATAAAGTTTCTACGATCTGATCGTGGAGGAGAATATTTGAGTTACAAGTTTGGTGTACATATGAAACAATGCGGAATAGTTTCACAACTCACGCCACCCGGAACACCACAGCGTAATGGTGTGTCCGAACGTCGTAATCGTACTTTACTAGATATGGTGCGATCTATGATGTCTCTTACTGATTTACCGCTATCGTTTTGGGGTTATGCTTTGGAGACGGCCGCATTCACGTTAAATAGGGCACCATCAAAATCCGTTGAGACGACGCCTTATGAACTATGGTTTGGCAAGAAACCAAAGTTGTCGTTTCTGAAAGTTTGGGGCTGCGATGCTTATGTGAAAAAGCTTCAACCTGATAAGCTCGAACCCAAATCGGAGAAATGTGTCTTCATACGATATCCAAAGGAGACTATTGGATACACCTTCTATCACAGATCCGAAGGCAAGACTTTTGTTGCTAAGTTCGGAAACTTTCTGGAAAAGGAGTTTCTCTCGAAAGAAGTGAGTGGGAGGAAAGTAGAACTTGACGAGGTAACTGTACCTGCTCCCTTATTGGAAAGTAGCGCATCACAGAAAACTGTTTCTATGACACCTACACCAATTAGTGAGGAAGCTAATGATAATGATCATGAAACTTCAGAACAAGATACTACTGAACCTCGTAGATCAACCAGAGTGAGATCCGCACCAGAGTGGTACGGTAATCCTGTTCTGGAAGTCATGCTACTAGATCATGATGAACCTACGAACTATGAAGAAGCGATGGTGAGCCCAGATTCCGCAAAATGGCTTGAAGCCATGAAATATGAGATGGGATCCATGTATGAGAACAAAGTATGGACTTTGGTTGACTTGCCCAATGATCGGCAAGCAATTGAGAATAAATGGATCTTTAAGAAGAAGACTGACGCCGACGGTAATATTACTGTCTACAAAGCTCGACTTGTCGCAAAAGGGTTTCGGCAAGTTCAAGGGATTGACTACGATGAGACCTTCTCACCCGTAGCGATGCTTAAGTCTGTCCGAATCATGTTAGCAATTGCCGCATTTTATGATTATGAAATTTGGCAGATGGATGTCAAAACTGCATTCCTGAATGGATTTCTGGAAGAAGAGTTGTATATGATGCAACCGGAAGGTTTTGTCGATCCAAAGGGAGCTAACAAAGTGTGCAAGCTCCAGCGATCCATTTATGGACTCGTGCAAGCCTCTCGGAGTTGGAATAAAGCATTTGGTTTTATACAGACTTTTGGAGAAGCCTGTATTTACAAGAAAGTGAGTGGGAGCTCTGTAGCATTTCTGATATTATATGTGGATGACATATTACTGATTGGAAATGATATAGAATTTCTGGATAGCATAAAGGGATACTTGAATAAGAGTTTTTCAATGAAAGACCTCGGTGAAGCTGCTTACATATTAGGCATAAAGATCTATAGAGATAGATCAAGACGTTTAATTGGACTTTCACAAAGCACATACCTTGACAAGATTTTGAAGAAGTTCAAAATGGATCAAGCAAAAAAGGGTTCTTGCCTGTGTTACTAGGTGTGAAGTTGAGTCGGACTCAATGCCCGACCACTGCAGAAGATAGAGAGAAGATGAAAGATGTTCCCTATGCTTCAGCCATAGGCTCTATCATGTATGCAATGCTGTGTACCACACCTGATGTGTGCCTTGCTATAAGTCTAGCAGGGAGGTACCAAAGTAATCCAGGAGTGGATCACTGGACAACGGTCAAGAACATCCTGAAGTACCTGAAAAGGACTAAGGATATGTTTCTCGTATATGGAGGTGACAAAGAGCTCATCATAAACGGTTATGTTGATGCAAGCTTTGACACTGATCCGGACGATTCTAAATCGCAAACCAGATACGTATTTACATTAAACGGTGGAGCTGTTAGTTGGTGCAGTTCTAAACAAAGCGTCGTGGCGGGATCTACGTGTGAAGCGGAATACATAGCTGCTTCGGAAGCAGCAAATGAAGGAGTCTGGATGAAGGAGTTCATATCCGATCTAGGTGTCGTACCTAGTGCATCGGGTCCAATGAAAATCTTTTGTGACAATACTGGTGCAATTGCCTTGGCGAAGGAATCCAGATTTCACAAGAGAACCAAGCACATCAA
Organism: Triticum urartu; assembly: GCF_003073215.2. NCBI lineage: Eukaryota > Viridiplantae > Streptophyta > Magnoliopsida > Poales > Poaceae > Triticum > Triticum urartu. The sequence continues at coordinate 145,358,935 of NC_053027.1, read as the reverse complement.
GAGACGCTTCAATTCCATCCGGGATTTAGTCCAGGTGGGAGACATAGAGATTTGCAAGATACATACGGATCTGAATGTTGCAGACCCGTTGACTAAGCCTCTTCCACGAGCAAAACATGATCAGCACCAAGGCTCCATGGGTGTTAGAATCATTACTGTGTAATCTAGATTATTGACTCTAGTGCAAGTGGGAGACTGAAGGAAATATGCCCTAGAGGCAATAATAAAGTTATTATTTATTTCCTTATATCATGATAAAAGTTTATTATTCATGCTAGAATTGTATTAACCGGAAACATAATACATGTGTGAATACATAGACGAATAGAGTGTCACTAGTATGCCTCTACTTGACTAGCTCATTAATCAAAGATGGTTATGTTTCCTAACCATGGACAAAGAGTTGTTTTTTGATTAACGGGATCACATCATTAGTTGAATGATCTGATTGCATTACCCATTCCATTAGCTTAGCACCCGATCGTTTAGTATGTTGCTATTGCTTTCTTCATGACTTATACATGTTCCTATGACTATGAGATTATGCAACTCCCGTTTGCCGGAGGAACACTTTGTGTGCTACCAAACGTCACAACGTAACTGGGTGATTATAAAGGAGCTCTACAGGTGTCTCCAAAGGTACATGTTGGGTTGGCGTATTTCGAGATTAGGATTTGTCACTCCGATTGTCGGAGAGGTATCTCTGGGCCCTCTCGGTAATGCACATAACTTAAGCCTTGCAAGCATTGCAACTAATGAGTTAGTTGCGGGATGATGTATTACAGAACGAGTAAAGAGACTTGCCGGTAACGAGATTGAACTAGGTATAGGATACCAACGATCGAATCTCGGGCAAGTAACATACCGATGACAAAGGGAACAACGTATGTTGTTATGCGGTTTGACCGATAAAAGATCTTCATAGAATATGTAGGAGCCAATATGAACATCCAGGTTCCGCTATTGGTTATTGACCGGAGACGTGTCTCGGTCATGTCTACATTGTTCTCGAACCCGTAGGGTCCGCACGCTTAAGGTTACGATGATAGTTATATTATGAGTTTATGCATTTTGATGTACCGAAGGTTGTTCGAAGTCCTGGATGTGATCACGGACATGACGAGGAGTCTCGAAATGGTCGAGACATAAAGATTGATATATTGGAAGCCTATGTTTGGATATCGGAAGTGTTCCGGGTGAAATCGGGATTTTACCGGAGTACCGGGAGGTTACCGGAACCCCCCGGGAGGTATATGGGCCTTAGTGGGCCTTAGTGGAAGAGAGGAGAGGTGGCCAGAGATGGGCCGCGCGCCCCTCTCCCCCTTGGTCTGAATTGGACAAGGAGAGGGGGCCGGCCCCCCTTCCTCCTCTCTCTCCTCTTTTCCCCCCTCCATGAATCCTATTCCAACTAGGAAAGGGGGGGAGTCCTACTCCCAGAAGGAGTAGGACTCCTCCTGGCGCGTCACACCTTGGCCGGCCGGCCCCCCTCCCTTGAACCTTTATATACGGAGGCAGGGGCACCCCTAGAGAAACAAGTTGATCCACGTGATCATATTCTTAGCCGTGTGCGGTGCCCCCTTCCACCATAGTCCTCGATAATATTGTAGCGGTGCTTAGGCGAAGCCCTGCGACAGTAGTACATCAAGATCGTCACCACGCCGTCGTGCTGACGGAACTCTTCCCCGACACTTTGCTGGATCGGAGTCCGGGGATCGTCATCGAGCTGAACGTGTGCTAGAACTCGGAGGTGCCGTAGTTTCGGTGCTTGATCGGTCGGGCCGTGGAGACGTATGACTACATCAACCAAACGCTTCCGTTGTCGATCTACAAGGGTACGTAGATCACACTCTCCCCCTCTCGTTGCTATGCATCACCATGATCTTGCGTGAGCGTAGGAAATTTTTTGAAATTACTATGAAACCCTTCACGGCGTACAACAGGGCATTCATGGTAGTATTGTGTAGTGAGCTTGTGAGAACGGCGATGACGCAGGTATATAAACCGGTCGTGGCGTCCCTCGGCGGGCGAGGTGGGACTAAACCTAGTCGGCGCAACGCGCCAGCATCCCCAGCCGCACACGAAGCGACCTTAATGGGCCGGCCCACGCGCCCGACGCGCGTCGTTAATGGGCCGATGTACAAACAGTGCCATCTCCCCCACCCGCGCATTGAGTATGCCGACCAACATAGTGTGCCCAGAGGTCCGCGCAGCCGCGAGTGCAGCTTCTGTAGTTTAGTCCCACCTCGCCTGCAGAGGGACACATGGACCGGCTTAAATAGCCGCCTCGCCATTCCCTCATAAGCTTCAAAGATGTCCTGATGCCTTGGGTTCGCTTGTCATTGCCGCCGCGCCACTATGCCTTGTTGGCACCAACTCAGGATGGCGGGGGTATTTTTTATATAAAAAATATGACCATCGCGAATACAAACAACAACAGTACGTATCAAAAACATTGTAAACATCACAAGCGCAAACTGATACATTTTAACATAGCAAAAATATTACTTTCACAGTACAAATTACACTAGTTGCACACACTTATAACATCCCATCTCACAAAATAGTACCAATGATAGTTGGACACACATTTAAATGTTTAGTCTCACACGAAAGCGACAATAAAACGTAAAAAAATTGTCTACAAATATAGTATGTCTAACAACACAACGACATGCGAATTGAACTCTTCCCAGTGCCTTCCATTGATTAATAACACTTCATCTTTATGCCTGGTTCCTACATAACAAATTGTAACCAACTCATCAGACAATTGTAAAGAGAGAAACAAAAGATAATTAAAAAAAATGTAAAACTTACTTTTCATTCCGGGGGCACGTTTGCCATCTATGGTCCTCTTTGCGACATATGCCACAAAGAGGACCGAGTTTTCTCTCAGAAAATGATTTTGGCCTTCCATTTTTGTAACATTTGGATCTTTCTTTGCCCGCTCTATCTTGCTCTCTTTAGGGGTGCCCTTCGTTGAAACTTTCACGGGATCACCTATGACATCAACATGTTGTTCCGGCTCACGTGGCTCCTCATGCACATTCCTTCTACTACCAACAGCATCATCATCAGGGACCTTTTTCTTAGCTATTATATTCTGCAGACACTACATCAACTCATCAAAGACGAATGGATCATTTTATGCAACATGGAAAGCTTCTGCTCTTGTTATACTGAGTTGACTATAGCGAGCACGTTGCTCTGCCCCTTTCCATCCCTAGCCAAATATGTCACTCTTCTGTTGTGCAGGCATACCACCTCTCGCAACTTCCGACATCCTCTTAAGGATGCAACACTTAGGTATTTTAGATATTTTCAGATGAACCAACACATACAGAATGTGTTTGCAAGGCAACCCTTTCCGAAGCATTCGTCCACAACTGCAGCCTATAGTATTCTCAGAGTTTTCAGCTCGATAATTCACGCTGAACTGAAATTTGCGGTTATTTCTCCATGTCACGGTGAAGGTGTGACAGTCAACTCCCACTAGCATCTAAAAAATCTCAAGCTCTCCCATCTTCTTCATATCTTGTTGAAGAATATAAAAATTGGCATGAGTGAATACCTTGGCAGCATGCTTCTCAATGTCCTTATATTCAGTGCCTGATGGTGGCAATGACTGATTAGAAACACAATCATCATGCGCCTTGTTCTCACGTAGTCGAACTATGCAATTCTCATAATGCACAACTAGATCAACAATAGTCATACCGCCTCCCAGGTGAAGGTGAAGACAAGAGTTAAGGCTTTCGCTCCTCTGATTACTGCGCATACCCAAAAAAAAACCATCTGACAGATATGATGCTGCTCACATACTCCTCTTCCTGTACATCCTACGTAGCCACTCTTCTGTTTTATCAGTCTTCCATTTAAGGACAAAAGCGTGCCATCTTGCCTCAAAGTTGGCAGGAGAGGTGGAGTAGTACAAGAGTGCCCTGGACTCATTTAGTGATTTGTAATTAAGGTGCTTCTGCATATTTTTTCCATGTGCCATGAGCAGAGACGGTGCAACACATCAGCCAAAACCATCCGAATAGCTCGTATCATTGCAGCGTCTCCATCTGTGATGATTGACCTTGGCTTCTTCTGACAATTGGCCTTCAGGAATGTCTGGAGCAGCCACACATACGTCGCTTTGGTCTCGTCGAACACAATGGCACAACCAAACATTGTGGTGCAACGGTGATTATTTACACCAACAAAGGGGACGAACAGCATACCATATCTGTTCATCTTATACGTGATGTCAACCACAGTCACATCTCCATACAACTGATAGTCCCTCCACGATTGTGCATCGCACCAGAACATGCTCTTAAACGACCCTCCTTATCGAGCACGTACTCAAAGAAGAGGTCTAGATCCTTCTCCTTTCTGCTCCTCATAATCCCGATTGCTGTGTTAGCATCACGCTTCGCAATCAACTTCATTTTTTCTCGGCAACATAGGTTGCAGATGTCTCGTCTCAGAAACCCACACTTATCGTACGAACCATACCTGCTAATGAAGTTGTCGACGATGATATGCTTTCTGATCCCAGCTCCTTCCATCGCCAAGATCTCAGCTATCTGGTGATCTCCCATCACTCTATGTGACCGCAGAAATACCACCTCATCTGCTCAAGCCAACAAATGGTTGTGATCATCCATAAAAGCTGCCACGAACCAGACTCCACGTCCTTTGTCCAACTTCACGACCAAATGTGCGCTGCACTCGCAACGAGTCTTAGGCCTTAGCTGAAGGAAATATGCCCTAGAGGTAATAATAAAGTTATTATTTATTTCCTTATATCATGATAAAATTTTATTATTCATGATAGAATTATATTAACCGGAAACATAATACATGTGTGAATACATAGACGAACAGAGTGTCACTAGTATGCCTCTACTTGACTAGATCATTAATCAAAGATGGTTATGTTTCCTAACCATGGACAAAGAGTTGTTATTTGATTAACGGGATCACATCATTAGTTGAATGATCTGATTGACATGACCCATTCCATTAGCTTAGCACCCGATCGTTTAGTATGTTGCTATTGCTTTCTTCATGACTTATACATGTTCCTATGACTATGAGATTATGCAACTCCCGTTTGCCGGAGGAACACTTAGTGTGCTACCAAACGTCACAACATAACTGGGTGATTATAAAGGAGCTCTACAGGTGTGGTGTCTCCAAAGGTACATGTTGGGTTGGCGTATTTCGAGATTAGGATTTGTCACTCCGATTGTCGAAGAGGTATCTCTGGGCCCTCTCGGTAATGCACATCACTTAAGCCTTGCAAGCATTGCAACTAATGAGTTAGTTGCGGGATGATGTATTACAGAACGAGTAAAGAGACTTGCCGGTAACGAGATTGAACTAGGTATTGGAATACTGACGATCGAATCTCGGGCAAGTAACATACCGATGACAAAGGGAACAACGTATGTTGTTATGCGGTCTGACCGATAAAGATATTCGTAGAATATGTAGGAGCCAATATGAGCATCCAGGTTCCGCTATTGGTTATTGACCGGAGACGTGTCTCGGTCATGTCTACATTGTTCTCGAACCCGTAGGGTCCGCACGCTTAAGGTTACGATGACAGTTATATTATGAGTTTATGCATTTTGATGTACCGAAGGTTGTTCGGAGTCCCGGATGTGATCACGGACATGACGAGGAGTCTCGAAATGGTCGAGACATAAAGATTGATATATTGGAAGCCTATGTTTGGATATCGGAAGTGTTCCGGGTAAAATCGGGATTTTACCGGAGTACCGGGAGTTACCGGAACCCCCCGGGAGGTATATGGGCCTTAGTGGGCCTTAGTGGAAGAGAGGGAGAGGTGCCAGAGATGGGCCGCGCGCCCCTCCCCTCTTGGTCCGAATTGGACAAGGAGAGGGGGCCGGCCCCCCTTCCTCCTCTCTCTCCTCTCCCCCCCTCCACGAATCCTATTCCAACTAGGAAAGGGGGGAGTCCTACTCCCAGAAGGGAGTAGGACTCCTCCTGGCGCCACACCTTGCCGACCGGCCCCCCTCCCTTGAACCTTTATATACGGAGGCAGGGGCACCCCTAGAGACACAAGTTGATCCACGTGATCATATTCTTAGCCGTGTGCGGTGCCCCCTTCCACCATAGTCCTCGATAATATTGTAGCGGTGCTTAGGCGAAGCCCTGCAGCAGTAGTACATCAAGATCGTCACCACGTCGTCGTGCTGACGGAACTCTTCCCCGACACTTTGCTGGATCGGAGTCCGGGGATCGTCATCGAGCTGAACGTGTGCTAGAACTCGGAGGTGCCGTAGTTTCGGTGCTTGATCGGTCGGGCCGTGGAGACGTACGACTACATCAACCAAACGCTTCCGTTGTCGATCTACAAGGGTACGTAGATCACACTCTCCCCCTCTCGTTGCTATGCATCACCATGATCTTGCGTGAGCGGAGGATTTTTTTTGAAATTACTACGAAACCCTTCACTACGGGTATGGCCCTTGGGGTTTAAAAATTTACTCGGTCATTTTCCCGCCCTCGAGCAAATGTACCGCCTATACCTAATAGTGGTTGAAAGACCTTTTCCTTGTTTCACCTTATTTTTTCTGATATTGAATCCACGGTCTTTGGGGTAGTTATTGTAGAACGTGTAAGCCTCCCATTGTGATGCAAAGGTCATACCCATAACCTTCAACCGTGTCTCCAGCGTCCGTTACTGGATTTCAGCCTCCTCAGTGTCCATATTAGCTGCATCTTCATGCTCATAGCCATCATCACCACTCCAACCATCGAAGTTAGCCTACAATATTACACATAAGCAAGTGTAAGTTGTCATTAATAAGTTTTTATTATTGTATAACATCTAAAAGTTTGGACCGAACCTGACTTATGTTATTCGCGAAAGATTCAACACCATGATTTTCCTCATTCTGGACGTCAATATCCTCCTGCACATAAAAAACATATGCCCATGTAAGTACCCATATGGTTCTTCGTCCGACGAAATGATTGTACACGTCACTTACGTTTTCATTGTCGCTGCTATCATCATCATTTTTACTTCCATTAACATTCGTACGATCAACACTATCGCTACCATACCACTCACTCGTCTCCAAGAACGCATCCGTAAATCCAGTTTATTTCTCCATTGAATGACCTCACTACCAACACTGCAACATTTAAAATAAAAATTGATCTATCAATTCAAAATCAAACTAGACGTACTATGGTCATACCGATGAATAGTTCATAACAAACAAATGATTGCAGATAATTATTTGCAGCTACCAATTTTTTTAACAAACTAGACGGCTTACAGGGAAAACCTAGACGCTGGCGGGTCCCAATGTCCAATGTTTAGGTACGTGCACTCCGGCCTGCCTGCGGACAGCGAGGATGTTCCTAGAGAGGTTGATCACACCATTGTGCATGGCGACATCGTTCGCGTAGGCCACGTCAGCGCGACGACCTGCACGAAGGCCAGATCGTGTACGACGGCGACTCCAACAACGTCCACGGCGGCCAGATCCCGGGTGAAGACGTGGAGAAAACTGAGATGGTCAGTGACCGGCGGGGAAGGGCGGCGATCGGCCGGATGGGCATACATTGGAATGGGCAGCATGATCACGGCTAGGTCATGAGAAAACTGACGGCGACTCCAACAACGTCCACGGTGGCCAGATCCCGGGTGAAGACGGGGATAAAACTGAGATGGTCGGCGATCGGCCGGATGGGCAACATAGGAATGGGCCGCATGATCGCCGCTAGGTCGTGGGTCTTTTTTTGCGCGAGGGGCGCGGGGTAGATGCGAGTCAGCCGTATCAGCTTGAGCCGTGCGCTCGACTCTACGTGTATGCACACGCCACATACGGGGCGGGATACGTTAAGCACCGTATGCCCAAAATGCCCTTATACGTTAAGCAGGGGGGGTGTACCGAAGCAGAGCTCATCTCTTTAATGAGCAACGCATAAATAGATCTATCCACCTCCTTGGCCCGGATTAGCTTCACTGCAATAAGAGAATCCATCTCAATCACACAATTCAGCTTCTATAGAGTCACGACATGGAAATAGTTGTCTACATGAAGAAAAAATAATAGCACCCTTCTCATCTCGTAAAACCATACCAGCACCAGCTGAACCATCATCATCATAGGACCCATCAGTGGAAAGTTTTACCCAACCAGATTTTAGAGCAATCCACTTGGCCTCAACACTCGTTATCACATGCAGCCTACTGGAGTTATTTTCATAAATGATGATGGATTTTCCCTTATTTAGATCAGCTATGAGATCTGACTTAATGCCAATGAGGGAATCAAGATAGCTCACCGAAAAAGTCTGGAAACTTCCATAGGTGGTGGTGGCTTGTGATGAACAACCTCGTTCCGAATATGCCATGCCCGCCATAATGTCATTAGAAACATTGATCGTTCAATTTCTGACAGCGGTTCTAGTGCTTGAAGAATCCATTCTTTCCCAGTATTCATCACTGAGAAAAGACTTGGTAGAGCCCATACTTCAGCCATTGTATCCCAGAGTATCCATGATAATGTACAATGGCAAAGAGCATGGAAAATGTCCTCAGTTTTAGTGGCGCAAACAGGGCATAAATCAGTTGTTTCCAAGTTCCGAGCATGTTTGTTCCTCCACGTCAGCAATGAATCAGTCGCGACCCGCCATACGAAGTTGCGTACTGTTGGGGGAACTTCTGACCCCCAAATCATTTGCCAGCAAGAGCGATGACCATACGGTCTGGAGCTGGAACCAGTAGCTGTACTTCTGTGCTCACCATCAAGTCCTAGCTGATATGCACTCTTGACTAAGAAAATACCATACTTCCCAGGTCCCCAAGCTAAAGTGTCCTCCTCTAACCTAGGAGATGCTCTAATCTTTAATATCTCTGTTACGTCTGCTGGCATAAAATATTCCTGCAGCAAGGCTTGATTCCACGATCCATTATCATTGAGAAAATCGGAAACAAAATGTATTCTGCATGTACATTGGGCACCGATGGGTTTATCAGAATAGGGACGTGGAATCCAACTATCACGCCACACCCGAATACTCTGACCGTTACCCACTCTCCAGATCAGCCCCATCTTCAGTAGGCCCAGCCCGTAGCTAATAGCATTCCATGATGGCGATGCATTACCAGAGAAAACGGTATCCTCCAGTTTACCATCCGGATGTTATCTAGCTTTTAAGACTTGTGCACATATACTATTAGGTTTAGAGATTAGACGCCAAGCTTGCCAAGCTAGCAACGCTTGGTTGAATATACGAAAGTCTCTAAAACCAGCACCTCCCTTACTTTTTGATTGCATCAGATCATCCCATGCTCGCCAATGTACTTTTCTTTTACCCTTCTCAGCACCCCAATAAAATCATCGGACCATCCTAGTCAGTTCATCACACACAGAAAAAGGTACCTTGAAAATACTCATGATATATGTGGGTAGAGCCTGAGTGACAGACTTAATGAGAGCCTCCCTTCCGGGCCGAGCAAGTAGACCATCTCCCCACTGTATCAAACGTTTTTTAAACTCATTTGGATATTCTGGAACCGACCTTTGGACATGCGACCATATGGCGTAGGGAGACCAAGATACTTCTCTTCAAAGACCAATGTAGTAACATGCAGAACCCCTCTAACTTCCTCTTGAACAGCAAAAGGGCATGCAGGACCAAATAATATTGAACACTTGTCAAAATTTAGGCTTTGTCTTGTTGCTGTACCATATAGATCTAGATCCAACTTAACTTTTTTAGCTTGATCATGTGACGCCTCAAAGAACAACATAGTGTCATCTGCAAACAATAGGTGTGAAATTCCAGGTGCTCTTCTACACACCTTAACCAGAGAAATGTCGCCCGAAGACACAAAATGTTTGAGAATTGCAGACAAGCCATCAGCCACAAAAAGGAACAAAAAGGGAGAGAGAGAGAGAGGATCGCCCTAACGTAGACCATGCGACGGTGCAAATGAATCCAAGAGGGTCGCATTAAGTTTGACAGAACACCTCACGGATGTGACACAAGACATTATCCAGTGCACCCATCGTTGAGAGAGACCCAACTTTTGCATCACCTGCTTTAAGAACTTCCAATCCACCCTATCATAGGCCTTAGATAAATCAAGCTTGTATGCACAAAAGCTTTTCGTATGATCCTTTTCTTGTTTGATGTGGTGAAAACACTCAAAAGCCACTAGAGCATTGTCTGTAATCATACGTCCAGGTATAAAGGCACTCTGTTCCGGAGAGACAATATCATCAAGGAGCGGCCTTAGACGATTCACCAGATACTTAGAGATGACTTTATATGTAATGTTACATAGACTTATTGTCCTGTAATGAGTCAAACTAGTAGGATTAGCAATTTGAGGAATAAGAACGATGGAGGTAGTATTTACCCCTGCCGGCATAATCCCTATAATAAAAAATTCCTTAACCGCTGCAAAAACACTTTCCTTCAGAATATCCCAATTACGTTGAAAAAAACCTTGCCGGCAAGCCATCAGGACCTGGTGCCTTCAAGGGGCCAATCTGAAATAGCGCATCTGAAATCTCCTTATCACTAAAAGGAGCACACAACTGCGCAATATCTTGGTCGGAAACCTTAGTCTCAAGCAACTCGAGAACCAAGGCTGGGTTAATTGTTGGATCAACAGTAAAAATGCCTTGAAAATACTCATTTTTAGTGTCACCATCTCATCTAAATTTGTGTGAACCACTCCAATACTACCCGTTAATTCTCTGATTTTGTTCTTCCGTGCTCGCCAAACAGCTTTACTTTGAAAATATTTTGTGTTTCGATCACCCTCTTTCAGCCACATAATTCTTGACCTTTGTAACCACATCATCTCCTCCTGATAGATCAACTCATTCAGTTTGTCAGTAATATTTCTAATTTCCTATCTATCTGCATTCATACTCATGAGCTCTTCGAGTTGTGATCATGACTTAGCTAACTCCCTTGAAATATTACCATGTTTTTGTTGGGGAACGTTGCATGCAATTTCAAAAAATTCCTATGATCATGCAAGATCTATGTAAGAGATGCATAGCAAGAGAGGGGGAGAGTGTGTCCACGTACCCTCGTATACCAAAAGTGGAAGCGTTTGACAACGCGGTTGATGTAGTCGAACTTCTTCTCGTTTCGACTGATCAAGCACCGAACGTACGACACCTCCGAGTTCTGCACACGTCCAGCTCGATGACGTCCCTCGAACTCTTGATCCAGCAAAGTGCTGAGGGAGAGTTCTGTCAGCACGATGGCATGGTGACGGTGATGGTGAAGTAATCCGGGCAGGGCTTCGCCTAAGCACTATGTGAATATGACCGGAGGCGTAAACTGTGGAGGGGGCGTTGCACACAGCTAACAATTGTTGTTGTGTGTTCTAGCGGTGCCCCCCTCATATATATAGATTGGAGGGGAGGAGAGGCAGCTAGGGGGCACCCCAAGTAGGAGGAATCCTACTTGGGGTCCTCCCAATTCGGCCTCCTCCCTTTCCTATTCCTATTCGGAGTAGGAAGGGAAGAGGGGGAAGGGGGAATCATATTCCCTTTTCCTTTTCTCCTTCCCCTTTTCTACTCCAATTTTGCCAGCCCATATGGGGGGGGGCACCATCCCCTTAGGGGCTGGTCTGTCCCTCTGATGGCCCATTAGGCCCGTATAGTTTGTCGGGGGTTGCCCGGAACACCTTCCGGTGACCTGATACATACCCGGTACCCCCGGAACACTTCAGGTGTCCGAATACTATCGTCCTATATATGAATCTTTACCTATCGACTATTTTGAGACTCATCGTCATGTCCGTGATCTCATCCGGACTCCGAACAACATTCAGTCACCAAATCACATAACTCATATAATACAAAATCGTCATCGAACGTTAAGCGTGCGGACCCTACAGGTTTGAGAACTATGTAGACATGACCGAGACACCTCTCCGGTCAATAACCTACAATGGAACCTGGATGCTCATATTGGTTCCCACATATTCTACGAAGATCTTTATTGGTTGTACCATAATGAAAACATATGTTATTCCCTTTGTCATCAGTATGTTACTTGCCCGAGATTCGATCATCGGTATCTTCATACCTAGTTCAATCTCGTTACCGGCAAGTCTCTTTACTCGTTCCGTAATGCATCATCCCGCAACTAACTGATACGTCTCCAACGTATCTATAATTTTTGATTGTTCCATGCTATATTATATTCTGTTTTGGACATTATTGGGCTTTATTATACACTTTTATATTATTTTTGGGACTAACCTATTAACCGGAGGCCCAGCCCAGAATTGCTGTTTTTTTGCCTATTTTAGGGTTTTGCAGAAAAAGAATATCAAACGGAGTCCAAACGGAATGAAACCTTTGGGAATGTGATTTTCGGAACGAACATGATCCAGAGGACTTGGACCCTACGTCAAGACATCAACCAGGAGGCCACAAGGTAGGGGGGCACGCCTACCCCCTTAGGCGCGCCCTCGACCCTCGTGGGCCCCCTGTTGCTCCACTGAGTTACTCCTTCCTCCTATATATACCTACGTACCCCCAAACTACCAGATACGAAGCCAAAACCCTAATTCCACCACCGTAACTTTATGTATCCATGAGATCCCTTCTTAGGGCTTGTTCCGGAGCTCCGCCGGAGGGGGCATCAATCACGGAGGGCTTCTACATCAACACCATAGCCTCTCCGATGAAGTGCGAATAGTTTAGTTCAGACCTACGGGTCCATAGTTATTAGCTAGATGGTTTCTTCTCTCTTTTTGGATCTCAATACAAAGTTCTCCCCCTCTCTTGTGGAGATCTATTCGATGTAATCTTCTTTTGCGGTGTGTTTGTTGAGACCGATGAATTGTGGGTTTATGATCAAGTTTATCTATGATCAATATTTGAATCTTCTCTGAATTCTTTTATGTATGATTGGTTATCTTTGCAAGTCTCTTCGAATTATCAGTTTGGTTTGGCCTACTAGATTGATCTTTCTTGCAATGGGAGAAGTGCTTAGCTTTGGGTTCAATCTTGTGGTGTCCTTTCCCAGTGATAGTAGGGGCAGCAAGGCACACATTGTATTGTTGCCATCGAGGATAACAAGATGGGGTTTATTTCATATTGCATGCGTTTATCCCTCTACATCATGTCATCTTGCTTAAAGCGTTACTCTGTTCTCTTGAACTTAATACTCTAGATGCATGCTAGATAGCGGTCGATGTGTGGAGTAATAGTAGTAGATGCAGGCAGGAGTCGGTCTACTTGTCTCGTACGTGATGCCTATATACATGATCATACCTAGATATTCTCATAACTATGCTCAATTCTGTCAATTGCTCAACAGTAATTTGTTTACCCACCGTGAATACTTATGCTCTCAAGAGAAGCCACTAGTGAAACCTATGGCCCCCAGATCTATCTTCCATCATATTAATCTTCCAATACTTAGTTATTTTTATTGCCTTTTATTTTACTTTGCATCTTTGTCATAAAAATACCAAAAATCTTATCTTATCATATCTATCAGATCTCACTCTCGTAAGTGACCGTGTAGGGATTGACAACCCCTCATCGCGTTGGTTGCGAGGATTTATTTGTTTGTGTAGGTGCGAGGGACTCGTGTGTGGCCTCCTACTGGATTGATACCTTGGTTCTCAAAAACTGAGGCAAATACTTAGGCTACTTTGCTGCACCACCCTTTCCTCTTCAAGGGAAAACCAACACAAGTACTCAAGAGGTAGCAAGAAGGATTTCTAGCACCGTTGCCGGGGAGGTTCGCGCAAAATTCAAGACATACCAAGTACCCATCACAAAACCTTATCTCCCGCATTACATTATTTGCCATTTCCCTCTCGTTTTTCTCTCCCCCACTTCACCCTTACCATTTTATTCGCCCTCTCTCTCTCCATCCTCCCTCTCTTTCTCTATTTGCCTCTTTTAGCCCGTCTCTCGTTTGCTTGTGTGTTGGATTGTTTGCTTGTCACGATGGCTTTACCTAGATTTGGTGATCTTCACCTTAAAAGGTTTGAAGAGATCGAAAGCAACGTCAGGAGTTTTATGGTTTTACAGTTTGAGCATAATAGTTTCTTTAGAAATGAGCTTAAAGAACACAAAAGTTTTATGGGTTATATGAATAAAGAGCTCGATGATATGTCTAAAGAATTTTATGGTTTGAAATCTCAGTTTGGTTATCTTAAGAAGTTAATAGCTGAAGTTTCGGATAAGCAAGCCACCTTAGTTAATAAGATGGCCGCTAAGCCGAATTTTTTTTGGAAGATAAAGATGAAGATCTAAAAGTTATTGATGTGTCCCCTATTAAATCTTTGTTTTGCAATATGAATCTTGATAATGATGGGATTGAATATGATCCACCTTTACCTAGACGACGTTCCAAGAATTCGGAGTCTTTAGATCTTGATGCTAAATTTGTTAAAAGTGGGATTGAATAAGTCAAAACTTTAAATATTAATGAACCCACTATTTTGGATTTCAAGGAATTACATATGATAATTGCTCTTTGATATATTGTATTTCCTTGTTGCAATCCGTCCTAAATTCTCCTCATGCTTATAGTCAAAATAAAGCTTTTACTAAACATATCATTGATTCTTGATGCAATCTTATGAATAAAAACTTGAGTTGGAAGTTTCCATCCCTAGAAAACTTTATGATGAGTGGAAACCTACTATTAAAATTAAAATTAAAGATCATGAATGCTATGCTTTGTGTGATTTGGGTGCTAGTGTTTCCACAATTCCAAAGACTTTGTGTGATTTGTTAGGTTTCCATGATTTTGATGATTGCTCTTTAAACTTGCACCTTGCAGATTCCACCATTAAGAAACCTATGGGAAGAATTAATAATGTTCTTATTGCTGCAAATAAGAATTATGTGCCCGTAGATTTTATTGTTCTTGACATAGATTGCAATCCTTCATGTCCTATTATTCTTGGTAGACCTTTCCTTAGAACGATTGGTGCAATTATTGATATGAAGGAAGGAAATATTAGATTCCAATTTCCGTTAAGGAAAGGCATGGAACACTTTCCTAGAAATAAAATTAAATTACCTTATGAATCTATTATGAGAGCCACTTATGGATTGCCTACCAAAGATGGCAATACCTAGATCTATCCTTGTTTTTTATGCCTAGCTAGGGGCGTTAAACGATAGCGCTTGTTGGGAGGCAACCCAATTTTATTTTTATTCCTTGATTTTTGCTCCTGTTTAGTAATAAATAATTTATCTAGACTCTGTTTTGGTTGTGTTTTTGTGTTTAATTAGTGTTTGTGCCAAGTAGAACCGTTGGGAAGACTTGGGGAAAGTCTTTTTAATCTTGCTGTAAAAAACAGAAACTTTAGCGCTCACGAGAATTGCTGCCATTTTTATTTGGAAAGTGATATTTAGTTAATTATTTTTTAATATGATTAATAGATAAATTCCTCACGTCCAGCAATTAGTTTTAGAATTTTTGGTGTTCCAGATCTTGCGTTAACTACAGATTACTACATACTGTTCTGTTTTTGACAGATTCTGTTTTTAGTGTGTTGTTTGCTTATTTTGATGAATCTATGGATAGTAAATAGTTTATAAACCATAGAGAAGTTGGAATACAGTAGGATTAACACCAATATAAATAAATAATGAGTTCATTACAGTACCTTGAAGTGGTGTTTTCTTTTCTTTCGCTAACGGAGCTCACGAGATTTTCTACTTTAAGTTTTGTGTTGTGAAGTTTTCAAGTTTTGGGTAAAGATTTGATGGATTACGGAACAAGGAGTGGCAAGAGCCTAAGCTTGGGGATGCCCAAGGCATCCCCAGGATAATCTAAGGACACCTAAAAACCAAAGCTTGGGGATGCCCCGGAAGGCATCCCCTCTTTCGTCTACTTCTATCGATAACTTTACTTGGAGCTATATTTTTATTTACCACATGATATGTGTTTTGCTTGGATCGTCTTGTATTATTTGATTCTTTATTTGTTAGTTTACCACAATCATCCTTGCTGCACACACCTTTTTGAAAGAGACACACATGATTCGGAAATTATTAGAATACTCTATGTGCTTCACTTATATCTTTTGAGTTATATAGTTTTTGCTCTAGTGCTTCACTTATATCTTTTAGAGCACGGTGGTAGATTTGTTTTATAGAAACCATTGTTCTCTCATGCTTCACTTAGATTATTTTGAGAGTCCTACAAAACAGCATGGTAATTTCCTTTAATAATTTTAGGCATTCAAGATTAATAATAAAATTTTCTTATGAGTGTGTTGAATACTATGAGAAGTTTGAAACTTGATAATTGTTTTGAGATATAGAGATGGTGATATTAGAGTCGTGCTAGTTGAGTAGTTGTGAATTTGAGAAATGCTTATGTTGAAGTTTTTGATTCCTGTAGCATGCACGTATGGTGAACCGTTATGTTAAGAAGTCGGAGCATGATGTATTTATTGATTGTCTTCCTTATGAGTGGCGGTGGGGGACGAGCGATGGTCTTTTCCTACCAATCTATCCCCCTAGGAGCATGCGAGTAGTACTTTGCTTCGATAACTAATAGAATTTTGCAATAAGTATGTGAGTTCTTTATGACTAATGTTGAGTCCATGGATTATACGCACTCTCACCCTTCCACCATTGATAGCCTCTCTAATACCGCGCACCTTTCGCCGGTATCATACACCCACCATATACCTTCCTCAAAACAGCCACCATACCTACCTATCATGGCATTTCCATAGTCATTCCGAGATATATTGCCATACAACTTTCCACCGTTCCGTTTATCATGACACGCTCCATCATTGTCATATTGCTTTGCATGATCATGTAGTTGACATTTTAGTTGTGGCAAAGCCACCGTTCATAATTCTTTCATATAAGTCACTCATGCGTCATTGTTATCCCGGTACACCGCCGGAGGCATTCATATAGACTCATACTTTGTTCTAGTATCTAGTTGTAATCATTGAGTTGTAAATAAATAGAAGTGTGATGATCATCATTCATAGAGTATTGTCCCCCCAAAAAAGAGAAGGCCCAAAAAAAGGGCAATACTACTATCCTTTTCCACACTTGTGCTTCAGAGTAGCACCATGATCTTCATAATAGAGAGTCTCCTATGTTATCACTTTCATATACTAGTGGGAATTTTTCATTATAGAACTTGGCTTGTATATTCCAACGATGGGCTTCCTCAAAATGCCCTAGGTCTTCGTGAGCAAGCAAGTTGGATGCACACCCACTTAGTTTCTTTTTGTTGAGCTTTCATATACTTATAGCTCTAGTGCATCTGTTGCATGGCAATCCCTACTCACTCACATTGATATCTATTGATGGGCATCTCCATATCCCGTTGATACGCCTAGTTGATGTCAGACTATCTTTTCCCTTTTTGTCTTCTCCACAACCACCATTCTATTCCACCTATAGTGCTATGTCCATGGCTCACGCTCATGTATTGCGTGAAGATTGAAAAAGTTTGAGAACACTAAAAGTATGAAAAAATTGCTTGGCTTGTCATCGGGGTTGTGCATGATTTGAATACTTTGTGTGGTGAAGATGGAGCATAGCCAGAATATATGATTTTGTAGGGATAACTTTCTTTGGCCATGTTATTTTGAAGAGGCATAATTGCTTAGTTAGTATGCTTGAAGTATTATTATTTCTATGTCAATATTAAACTTTTGTCTTGAATCTTTTGGATTTGAATATTCATACCACAATTAAGAGAATTACATTGAAATTATGCCAAGTAGCATTCCACATCAAAAATTCTGTTTTTATCATTTACCTACTCGAGGACGAGCAGGAATTAAGCTTGGGGATGCTTGATACGTCTCCAACGTATCTATAATTTTTGATTGTTCCATGCTATATTATATTCTGTTTTGGACATTATTGGGCTTTACTATACACTTTTATATTATTTTTGGGACTAACCTATTAACCGGAGGCCCAGCCCAGAATTGCTATTATTTTTTGCCTATTTTAGCATTTTGCAGAAAAAGAATATCAAACGGAGTCCAAACGGAATGAAACCTTCGGGAACGTGATTTTCGGAACGAACATGATCCAGAGGACTTGGACCCTACGTAAAGACATAAACCAGGAGGCCACGAGGTAGGGGGCGCGCCTAGCCCCCTAGGCACACCCTCCACCCTCGTGGGCCCCTTGTTGCTCCACCGACGTACTCCTTCCTCCTATATATACCTACGTACCCCCAAACTACCAGATACGGAGCCAAAACCCTAATTCCATCGCCGTAACTTTCTGTATCCACGAGATCCCATCTTGGGGCCTGTTCCGGAGCTCCGCCGGAGGGGGCATCGATCACGGAGGGCTACTACATCAACACCATAGCCTCTCAGATGAAGTGTGAGTAGTTTACTTCAGACCTACGGGTCCATAGTTATTAGCTAGATGGCTTCTTCTCTCTTTTTGGATCTCAATACAAAGTTCTCCCCCTCTCTTGTGGAGATCTATTCGATGTAATCTTCTTTTGCGGTGTGTTTGTTGAGACCGATGAATTGTGGGTTTATGATCAAGTTTATCTATGATCAATATTTGAATCTTCTCTGAATTCTTTTATGTATGATTGGTTATCTTTGCAAGTCTCTTCAAATTATCAGTTTGGTTTGGCCTACTAGATTGATCTTTCTTGCAATGGGAGATGTGCTTAGCTTTGGGTTCAATCTTGTGGTGTCCTTTCCTAGTGACAGTAGGGGCAGCAAGGCACGTATAGTATTGTTGCCATCGAGGATAACAAGATGGGGTTTATTTCATATTGCATGAGTTTATCCCTCTACATCATGTCATCTTGCTTAAAGCGTTACTCTGTTCTCTTGAACTTAATACTCTAGATGCATGCTGGATAGCGGTCGATGTGTGGAGTAATAGTAGTAGATGCAGGCAGGAGTCAGTCTACTTGTCTCGGACGTGATGCCTATATACATGATCATACCTAGATATTCTCATAACTATGCTCAATTCTGTCAATTGCTCAACAGTAATTTGTTTACCCACCATGAATACTTATGCTCTCGAGAGAAGCCACTAGTGAAACCTATGGCCCCCGGATCTATCTTCCATCATATCAATCTTCCAATACTTAGTTATTTTTATTGACTTTTATTTTAGTTTGCATCTTTATCATAAAAATACCAAGCATATTATCTTATCATATCTATCAGATCTCACTCTTGTAAGTGACCGTGTAGGGATTCACAACCCCTTATCGCGTTGGTTGCGAGGATTTATTTGTTTGTGTAGGTGCGAGGGACTCGTGTGTGGCCTCCTACTGGATTGATACCTTGGTTCTCAAAAACTGAGGAAATACTTACGCTACTTTGCTGCACCACCCTTTCCTCTTCAAGGGAAAACCAACGGAAATGCTCAAGGGGTAGCACTAACTCATTAGTCACATTACTTGCGAGGCTTATTATGATGTGCATTACGGAGAGGGCCCAGAGATACCTCTCCGATACTCGGAGTGACAAATACTAATCTCGACCTATGCCAACCCAACAAACACCTTCGGAGATACCTGTAGAGCATCTTTATAATCACTAGTTATGTTGTGACATTTGATAGCACACACGGCATTCCTCCGGTATCTGGGAGTTGCATAATGTCAAAGTCAAAGAAATATGTATATGACATGAAGAAAGCTATAGCAATAAAACTGAACGATCATTATGCTAAGATAACGGATGGGTCTTGTCCTAATGATGTGATCATGTTCATAAAATGACAACACATGTCTATGGTTAGGAAACTTAACCATCTTTGATTAACGAGCTAGTCTAGTAGAGACTTACTAGGGACACGGTGTTTTGTCTATGTATCCACACATGTATCAAGTTTCCGGTTAATACAATTCTAGCATGAATAATAAACATTTATCATGATATAAGGAAATATAAAATAACAACTTTATTATTGCCTCTAGGGCATATTTCCTTCAGTCTCCCACATGCACTAGAGTTAATATTCTAGTTCACATTGCCATGTGATTTAACACCAATAGTTCACATCACCATGTGATTAACACCCATAGTTCACATCGCCATGTGACCAACACCCAAAGGGTTTACTAGAGTCAATAATCTAGTTCACATCGCCATGTGATTAACACCCAAAGAGTACTAAGGTGTGATCATGTTTTGCTTGTGAGAGAAGTTTAGTCAACGGGTCTGCCACATTCAGATCCGTATGTATTTTACAAATTTCTATGTCTACAATGCTCTGCATGTAGGTACTCTAGCTAATTGCTCCCACTTTCAATATGTATCCAGATTGAGACTCGGAGTCATCTAGATCGGTGTTAAAGCTTGCATCGACGTAACTCTTTATGATGAACTCTTTAGCTCCTTACCGAAAAAGGGTTTCCCCCCACTCTATATTATAAAGCACCCACCGAGTCACAAGTTCAACGATACAAAAGAAAGGAAGAAAAAAAACCATAAACAGCAAAGATACAAGATACCAAAGGAGCCACTAACAAGACTCGAATGCACCAAGCACAAGCTTGAACATCGAAGCCCTCGGCGAACAGGAGCCAACACACGCCGCGACTAAGCCGAGGTAGATCCCGTTGCAGGAGGATTGTCACGCTCCGTCATCCCCCTTGAGCCAAGCCATCCGGTCCGCCATCCATATCTACCTCCGAAGAGAGCCCCTGCCCTCTTGTCCTGGATCGGAGGACACTACGCCGTCGACAGGCAGAGTCGCTCACCCCTGAGCTCGCATGACCAGGACCAACAGGTTGCCGGGATGGGGCGACAAGCACGACTCCCGCACCAGGCAGCCGCACCACCAAGCATTGCCAATGCCGCACGCCGGCGCCAACTTCAACCGCAAGTGGCCGAGCATGGACACCACTAGCGATATCCAACAGCCACCTCCCATGCCAAAGCCTCGACCACCACTCCGCCGCTCCAAGGTGGTGTCTTCAAGAAGAAAAACGATGCCGGAGCGCCGTCACCACCCAATCCGAAGATTTGGGGCTTTCACCCGGGACGAGGAAGGGAGGGCGAGGGAGGGGGGGATTGCGAAGCCTCCTTCAAGAAGGGGAACGATGCTGGAGCGCCGCCGACATCGTGGCCGTAGCAAACAGCCAAGGGGTTTCCCCCAATCCATCCCCCCAAGAGGAAGCACCATCGCCAGATCTGCACCAAGGGCAAACGGGGAAGCCCCAGGAGCCAGCCACGCTCGCCGCCGATCCGCTGCCCACGTGGCCAGGAGCGGCGCTCCCCGCATCTGCATCAGCCACCCGCTGGAGGGGGCCGACGCGCTCCACCAGTGGCCGCCACCACCACGCCAGGCGCAACCGCGCGGAATAGAACACCACCGAGCCCATCTCGCCGTTGCCAGGCACCGGCCCCGCCACTGCCACCCGCCGCCGCGCCATCACGCCCTCGGCCAGCGCCACGCCGCCGCCCGCTGACCCCGACCCACACCGGCCCTAGCGAGCAGGGGAAGGAAGGCCCCGCCGACGCCGAGGCTGAACGGGCTTCGCCCGTCAGCGTGAGTCGGTGATAGTGAGGGAGGAGTCGAGGAGGAGGGGGGGCCTGCGGCCGGCGGCTAGGGTTTCCCCTCCGCGTCGCTCGCAGGAGCGACCGGGAGGTGAGGGGAGGGGAGGTGGGGCCTGTTCATATTTTTACCAAGAGAAGAGCGGATCTCTCTTTATCACCTTCATAACCGAAAAATATTTCCTTAGTCTTCTAAGGATAATTTTGACCGCTGTTCAGTGATCTACTCCTGGATCACTATTGTACCCCTTTGCCAAACTTATGGCAAGGTACATACTAGGTATGGTATAAAACATGGCATACTTTATATAACCTATGGCCGAGGCATAGGAATGACTTCCATTCTCTCTCTATATTTTGTCGTGGTCAGGTTTTGAGTCTTACTCAACCTCATACCTTACAACTCAGGCAAGAACTCCTTCTTTGACTTGTCCATTTTGAACTCGTTCAAAATCTTATCAAGGTATGTACTCATCGAAAGTCTTATCAAGCGTCTTGATCTACCTTTATAGATCTTGATGCCCAATATGTAAGTAGCTTCACTGAGGTCTTTCCTTAAAAATCTCCTCTCAAACACTCCTTTATGCTTTCCAGAAAATTCTACATCATTTCCGATCAACAATATGTCATTCACATCACTACAAAAAAATACACTTCCGTGATGATACGTGTTTGTCACAGTAGGTCGCTTTTTTTGTCATGCATGTACATCCATGACAAATTTATGACAGAATCAAGATAGTCATACCTGCGCTGTCGTAGAAGTGTTCCATGACATTACCAAAATTATCATCACGGAAGTGTCCACTTCCATGACGATAAATCGCGCGTCACATAAGTGCTTTCATCAAGGGTGACCGACACGTGGCATCCACCGTAACGGAACGCCGTTAAGCTATTGGGTCGGGTTTTGGATCCGATAGCCCGTTAACAGCCCTGACCAATGGGGATTTTCCACATGTAAAATCATCATTGGCTAGAGGAAACACGTGTCGGCTCATCGTCGGGACAGATGTCATCCACTCACTGGACAGAAGGTGCCTATGATACGTCGACACGTGGCACGGCCCAACAAGTTTAAATGGGCCGGCCCAACTAGAGGCCCACAAGATTTTGCGGACCATAATGGGCCGGCCCAGCTAAAGGCCCACGAAATTTTGCGGACCATAATGGGCTGGCTCAGCTAAAGACCCACAAGATTTTGCGGGCCATAATGGGCCAGCCCAGGTAAAGGCCCACAAGATTTTTTTGTGCCATAATGGGCCGGCCCAGGTAAAGGCCCACAAGATTCTTGCGGGTCATAATGGGCCGGCCCAGCTAAAGGCCCATGAGATTTCGCCGACATTAATGGGCCGGCCCAGCTGTAGGCCCACAAGATTTTGAGGACCCTAGTAGGCCGGCCCATTAACTGGCTGCCATGTTTTGGGCCAAATGTTGGCCCATATTTGATCCGGTCCATTAATGGCCTGTCACGCTCCGGGCCTAATAGTGGCCCATATGAGATCCGGCCCGTTAAAAGCCTACCACGTTCTGGGCCAAATTACGGCCTAGATCAGGTCCGGCCCTTTAAGAGGCTTTGGGCTCAATTATGGCCCATATCAGATTCGGCCCGTCAACTGGACACTATGCTTTTGGGCCCACTTGCTAAAGGCCCACTTAGTAATTCAGCCTGATATTAGTTTTGGCCTGTTAAGGGCCTGTTTAACATTTCGGCCCTATATTAATTTTGGCCTGTTAAAAGCCCGTCATATAGTTGGGCCTAACTACGACCCGGTTTGGATCCGGCCTGCTCGCAGCCGATATCTGATTGGGCCAAACAAGGACCCAGACAATTTTGGCCTGTTAAAAGCCCATGATTTGATTCGCACAATCATGGGCCGGGGTTCATTTTGGGCTGCTGCGTAACTAGTAGGAATTAAGAACAAACCTACTCTATACAATAAAGAAATTATGGCATAGTAACTAAGAATAAACCTACACTACACAATAAAGGATTTAAGGTATATTACATCCACTGGGCATCAAAGTTCGCCACCAGTGATCATAAAGCGCAACGAAGAAGCAGATTACAAAAACTGGGCACCATTGCAGCATAACAAAATAATACTGAACCGAGACCACTTCCAAGACAGTTCAAGAAAGGTTAGCCTTGCGGGGGAATTGCTGTGCAAGCTGCTGAGCAAGGCTGTGAGACCGGCCTAGCATGTCGGTCATAGCTTCCAGGTGTAGCTGTTTAGCGATGAGGTTCTCATTGGTGTTCTTCGCAATCTTTCTTAGAGATAGGACTTCAAGTCGAAGTTGAGTTGCAGAATGCCTTTCTGCTAGAACTTGGGACTGAAGAAGTCGAACTGATTCAGACAACGAATTCTGTGAGCTTGTCTAACTGTTAGTCTCAAGTAACTTGAACACTGCATCAAGACAAGACTTTGGGGTTGTCTCGCTATCTTCAAGATGTTTTGCCTTCTTTGCTGCAATATATGTTGGGTTTGTCTCACAACCTTCAGCAGACTTGTGCATGCCATCAGGCATATCACCCTGAAACAAAGCAGAGAGATGACAGGTTTTGCACATGTATAAACAAAGATGATAACTGTTCTGTCAATTCTATCCAATTTCAAAATAGAAAATAAAGAGTATGTTCAAAATATCAATAGCATAATTTGGCATTGTTCATAATGCGGGGAGCTTCACCACACTACTGGATTACCATGTCAACATAATAAGCATAGATGAAGGGCAAAGAAAATCATTGTATCTATTTTGGATAATGTGCATGGCATGTTGTTCATACCATCAGCCACATCAGTAAGATAAAATAGGAGATGACAAGGTGCAAATGTGGGCTGTTTCACCACACACTGGATTATAGATCCACAAAAACAAGCATACATATAGGGAGTATTAAGTAATGTGCATGGTATGAATAAGGAATTTGGTTTTACAAGTAAAACTTAGAACTTACGGTTCTTACGAACATGCATTTTGGTAGAAACAGCAAACTAAACAACAGTAAATGATAGGGAGTATGAGCAAATTAAACAGCAGTTGAGGATAAAGGCTTTAGAAGGACTGACTTACATTAACAGTTAACACCGGCTTTATAATGCCCTCTCCATGGCAAGGGAAGGATAACTCAAGAATTTAAGCACATAATCTTCTTCATAAGCATTGCCTGTACTCTACATTTTGTAGAGAGTAATTATAGATATGATAATACTGGAAGGGATAGAGGATAATGAAGATAAGATGCAGATGGATGCTACATAATCAACTACCAATCCCTGGAAGTACAAGCGTTACAGGACAAAATGTACTGACAAGAGCAATGGGCTACACTTCTGCACTGGCATTGTCTGTGTAATCTACTTGTTGGTAAGATTAAATATAGATCTGATCTTTTTTAGTAAATGGTGGGCGAGGGAGATAAGATGCAGAATGCTACAAAATGAACCAATCCCTCTTCCCATAATACAAGAGTGTTTTGAACACTGGTGTACTGTACAAAACGTTCTTATATTATGGGATGGAGGGAGTAGCTGTTAATGTAAGTATAGTGACAGACCACGTTCAGTCCTTACAAGAGGACTGCAGAGCTAAACCTCTTCAAAAGCATTGTGTCGATTCTAAATTTATGTAAGAGTCCATAAAAATCTTATAATGTCCACCAAATGGACGATTACGAGGCTAACATGTGCAGTGATGCTACATAATCAAACAGCTATGAAAGTAAGTATGGTCATATAGGGCAAGAGGTACTCACAAGAGCAATGCAGTGTGCAGTATAGTTGTGAGATTCCGTGGTCCCTTGAGAACGAATGTTATTCTGCTAATAGTTTTCATACAAGTGAGACATTAAGGCAAATGCAGAAATGTAGTTCAAATTGTGATGTGATATCATAGACAGTACCTTACGCTGCAGCCGAGACCAATGTGTAACAAGATTATTGCAGTCACCGTCGGATAAATGTAGCACCGAAGACTTTATAGAAATTTCGTTCAGAGGCTTGCCATCGAAGTGCGCTTGCCTCAGGTAGGAACGATACTTCATCAACGAGTGCTTGAAAAGCGCAACCAACCCTTGATCATCATCACAATCCAGTTTGCGCCTCGCCTATTTAAAAGAATGAAATCTTGTGTCCTCTGTTAGCAGAAACATATGCAGTAATGACCATGAATAACATTAGTACATTACTCATGCGTAAGTTGCGGAGGAAGACTGGAAATTGTTCTGTGTCTGCAGTATAATCTTTCCATGAAGGAAAGATGCGCACAAAGTTCCTGACAACAACATTAGCTTCGTCTTCTAAACTGGGAAGAAATGGAACAGGGGTCCTATTTGCTGCAATTGGGGCTCTCTCTGGTTCGAAAAGGGATTTGGCAACTGGATTTGGTGTACTCTTTGCTGGAATGGGGGTTTTGCGTCGTACAGCTGGCGCTATGTCAACTGGCATAATCATACTATTTGCTGCAGTTGGGGTCTGCTGAGTTGGGGCATCAGAAATGACCAGTGTAGTAGGGCTAGAGTCTGCTAGAGTTGGGGTATTTTGTGGGTCAGGTGATATTACAACTACACCTAATGGGCTATTTGATTTATCAGGTGCCACTACCTTTTCCAAATACTTTGCTTGTGCTCCTCCACGATCAGCAATCGCCCTCTTCCTTTTGAACGTCTGATACACAAGAACAACATTTGAATGGATAAATATGGTATGATGACAGATGGAATATGTACTGAAAATGGATAGGCAGGGCGTATTCACATACACGATGTGTAAACTAAGCTAATGGCAGTTCAACAAAGTAGAAGCAATGCAAATCATCAGTTGCAAGATATGTGCGAGCAATGTAACATTGGAAAGTTAGAGCAAGTACCTTGATGGGTGAATAAGATAGGGCATCTTCCTCTGACTCCTCCACTAGGGAGCTACATTGACTTAGGTCTCCCTTTAGCTCAGAATCACTGTTAGGATCATATTCTGAGCATGAATCTGTAGGTGGAGAGTGTTTGCATTGCATTGCATCCAGACTTGATTTCAGTCCCTTAATGCCAAGTTTAACAGCCATGGCATTGTTCTGCTTTATTCTTTTTATGCGCACAAGCTCATAATCATTACGATGCTGTTCAGAATATGAGATTCATGAAAACATAAAAAGTAGTGAGATTATCTATGGAATGCATTGCGGTTTCAACTCGGAGAGTGTCTCCCTATAAACCCCTGCATATGCAAAGTTCACCTCCCCAACCGTGCTGACCAGACCACACACAGAGATACACACCCGAGCGGCGAACATGCATTTTTGAAACTAATTTAGGAACATTTAGCTGACCAATTAAACAACTCTGTTTTAGAGATACACACAGAGAAGGTCGTGTGAGCGGCCCCGACAAAGAGGACGACGGCGCCGATGAAGCGAGAGGACGCGATGCAAGGCGATTGGTCCGTCGCCGTGGATGAGAAACGTCCATATCTAGCAGTGGACGATGCGGTCTTGTTAGGCGCTCCGGCATGGTGGAGGACAGTGGCGATGGATGGGGTGGCGGACGGAGGCTGGTGTGGGAATGGGGTGTTCTAGCGCGGATGGTGTATGAATGGGAAAATGGAGGGAGAGGTACGGGGAACCATGTTTTTGGGACGCACCTGTCTGAAATATGGGAAAGTTATGAACTTATCCCCGTTTCAAATTTGGACGTCTCGTCGGTTGGGGATAGGACGGTAATCCCGCATCTCCCAAATATTTGCCGGTAACTATTTTGGGCGAGGAGAGGGTGTTTTGCCGCCCACGGTTGGCACCCACGGTGCAAGAACAGGGCTGACAGGTAGGGCGGTTGTGTCACGTCTGATGGAAGTTACACATCTGCCCCTATTTAAAATATTAGCCTACATCTATTTCGGATGAGGAGAGGGTGTTTTGCCGCCCACCGTGTATGAATAGGGAATGGAGGGAGAAACAGAGGTCTTTCGGACGAGCTTGAATGAAATGTGTTTTGCCACCCATGTTTGACACCCACCGTGTCGGAATGGGCTCAGAGGCGGTCGTGTCACGTCTAATTGAAGTTACTAACCTACCCCTATTTAGAGCAGTGGAAATCGGGCCGATGGATTGTCCGTGTAATGGGTAGATAGTAATTTCCATCTCCCAAACACTTGGCTTCGGGCAGCCGATGTGGGAGTGGACATTTTGCTGTTTCTTTCGAATTTTGGGACAATAAGCATCCATGTTTACCCTGGCAAATAAATTTGAATCCATTTTGTATTCCTATATGAATCTTTATAAATCATTCTATGTGTTTTTATATAACTTCAAAAGGACGACAAATATGTATTCCACTGTCATATATGAATATGGTTTACAAATGCCGATACTCAAATTCAGAAACTAGAATCCAGTTTAAGGTGAATTCAAATATTTGGAACACTTCATGTCCAACCCAAATATCACACGCAGCATAATGTGTACTCCCATTTAGATATGTACACAAGTGATGTATCAAGATTCAAATACCGAGTCAATCAACCAAGAATGTACGGAACTAACAGACATATAAACACTTATAGAGTATATGGATCAATAATATCAACTAACATACATAAGCCAGGCCGCTGTACTTTTTTTTGGCTACAACAACATCCTTTTTTAGCCAGCATCTTGGCCCTTTCCGATGCGTGCCACTTATGGTCCATCTATACTACTATTGCTGAATGCACATTCAGCCCGATTGGCATATTTGTAGGTCTGGCACAGCAATCCAAATGAAATGTCTCCGAGTCTTATCAATTAATATAGACTTGTGCTCAAATAAAATTACAAACAAAAAAACAAAAAAAACAATTATTACATGATCTCTAAAACAAATGGTTTGATTGATTACATGAACAGACAACACAAAGGTTATTCAACTATGGAAAGAACATTTCACCTATGATTTACCAAGTAGGAATTTAATTTCCTTTTTTCCTTCAGGACCTTAACAATCTGGTCAGTCTCAGCTTGCTTCGTTTTGAAATCCACCAAATATTTAATGGTTGTCTTGAGTACTGCTTGTGATTGTGATGTTTGCTTCCTCAACATGTCAACTTCATCTCTAAGTGCAGAAGCAGAATCTCTTTCTACCACTAGTTTAGCCTCTAGAGCATCAGCAGTTGGCAATTCATAATGCACGATTGGGCCGGTGCCACTGCTGTGGGATAATGCAACGTCCATGGGGACCTCGCTCTTTGATCTTGGGCTAACCTGTTTTGCCATTAAAGTTCCGATTGGATTCAAAAAAGTTGAAGTTAGCAAAACATCTCAATTGGGAGTTATAATAGCAAACCAGTTAAACAAATAAGGAATTAAAGAGTTTCAATTGGATGCTGAAAAGTAGTTATTAACATCATTGTAACCCGTTGTTGCAGCAACAAAGCAGTTAAACAAACAAGTAGATATTTAAGTTAAGGCAAACAGGTAATTCTTAACAGTAAGTATCAAACACATAGATAGGCACAGTCTACAATATGATTAACAGGCTGTGCCATTATGTAATCAGTAGCAAACTAAATTAAGCCAAGCAACGTAATTGAACAATTTTGCAATAAGTGGCTAACTAAAATTCCGAGAAGCAGGTAACTGAACTTACACTAGTTCTTTGTACAGGCACACTGCAACTTCTTTTTCGCTTACAAGGTTGTACGAAGGAGTCCATGGCATCAATTGCTTGGATACGCAATCCCAATACTTATTTCTTCCCACACTGCATGGGTAAGTCGAATGGTTAATCTGGTAAGACGGTGCGTCCTTGATATGTTATATGAGGACGTGTAGTCAGACTAGTTGTAGCCAAACACATCACACTGGCTTTTACTGTATATTTCATGCGATTACTTTTGACATATCGAGATCTAAGAAATCTACAATAGGATGAAAAGACTGGCATCCTTCACATTATTGGCGAACTCAGTTCATAGAAACAAGCAATTCAACCATTCTGTGGGTAAATCAAAAGCGCCACTGGAATATTTTTCACTATCCAATCATACACGCAAAAAGGAGCGACGCCACCATAGGGGCTGGTATGGGCGGCCGCCTCAGGTGGCTGGAAAGTGTGCACCTAGTTTGAGTCGTCCAGGTTGGCCCACACTAGTTTCGTTCGTCCCAACGCATGAGCAGGCAATGTAAAAAATTAAGAAAAATGTTTCAATTTGGATGGGCCAATAACATAAGTGCAAGGCAGGCCCTATAGCAGGCTCGTGGCCCAAACGAGTGCTTCCCATATCGATCGACAACAGGAAAAATCCCAATTCATTCGCTCCAGCCTCCAGTCTGGTTCGCTCCTAACCTAGCCGCCGCTGGACAGACCTACACAGCACTTCCTCGCGCCCTCGTTGGAGGGCGGTCGCCGGGCTTCAAACGAACGGAAGGACAAGAAGATGAAGATCCAACCCTGGGTGTAGCCTGCGTGGGAGGTAGCGGCGGCAGCACGGGCATGGCGTCGAGCTTGCGCAAACGGACAGTCGCAGCTTGCAAGAGTAGCATGTGTAACGAGCAGGTACATCACATGCCTGATTATATCTAATTCAACTCTTCAATTTCTGGCCAATAGTTAAACCTGACGGTGTTGTAAAACTACTTGTATGTAGGGAATCTATGAGAAAATGAAACCAATTTCTACTTATTTTATAACTCCCCCAATCAATACTGAACTGACTGAATCTGATGTATCTAATCAAGTTTCTGGTGCAAACATACAAGCTCATGTTGTTCTTGAGCCTGAAGTGTCTAATGAACAGACTGCTAATGAAGAATTTGATGCAAACATTTTACATGCTCCTGGTGATGAACATATAGTGTCTAATGAGGGATCTAATGCAAGCATTTTGCAAGCTCATTGAAGGATTTAGTGTCTAATGATGATCTACTATGTTGAGAGAGACAGAGATTTGCAGGCATTGATGACAAGCAAATTATAGTGCATTTTCATAGCTTGAGGAAACGTCGAGGCCATCTACCAGAAAGTCCCCGTATCATGACAACATAGCATAAATACTTTTCTAATCTGTTGTTTGAAACTATTGGCATACTTGTGCATGATAGATATATTGATATGCAGTTTGCGCACTTGTTATACGTGCAATTACACTTCGATATTTTCAGCCAGAGAACGAATAATTCAAGCAGGTACAAACCATGTTTGTAGTCCTTGTACACCATGTTGCATTTTGTGTTTTTTGGTGCTTGCATCATTTAGTGTTTATAATCTGAACTACTTTGGATCATTAGCTAGTTTTCAAAGTGCATGTAGCTTCACATTTCTCAAGTTATGTTGATTTCCGGAGTGCAAGTGCCTTCGTATTTTTTAAGTTAAATGTTCGCCCCTGGTAACTTGAATTCGTGGATTAGCCACTGCACACAAATCATACACGAATGCCAGTACGAATTAAATGAAATGCAGGGACTTACGCTAGCTTGTTGTACAGGCTCACTGCAGCTCTGCTTGCGCTTGGGATGTTCCATGTACAAGTCCATGTTACCAGTTGCTTGGATGTGCAGGCCTTGTGCTCCTTGCATCCCCCTCTGCATTTTTGACACGGCGAATGGTTGATCAAATAAGAGGAATCGACCTTGATGTTGTACCGGAGGACAGATACTTACAAGGTTATACGGGTGTGCAGGATGTGTACCAGATCCCGTAGCGCCATCATGCTTTGCTAAAATATGGATTTGCTTGTTTCAGATGATATCTCCAGAAGAAATAAGAGTTAAGGTCAGAGTTGCATAGGCGTGTAAGCTAAGAGAGTAGTGAAAGGATATCCAAACATTGTCGGAACAATGCACAAGGGAGTGATGTGTGGATACCTAGTTCGGGCCGGCGTTTGGGCATGCTCGCCTAGCTAGAGTGTGGGTCACTTCATAGCCGTTGAGGGTGATGTGCTGGTGTTGGCTGGCCGCGCACGGATGCAGATCTTGAGTGGCAGCGGAGCGCTACGAAGCGGTGGACGAGACCGTTGGTGAAGCCCCAACGGCCTCGGGGGGCGGAGGTGCGATGATGTGCTTGGTGAAGTAGCCCCGGTGAGCTGGGAGACGGCGTCGGTGAAGCGCACCTGATGCGGTGGAACTCGGTGTCTATGAGGCACATCGGTTGCGGTGGCCGATGTTGTCGGTGGACCACCCGGTGCGGTGGACGAGGGCGTAGATGAGGTAGCTCCGGTGCGGTGGTGAAGCACGACCGTCGTCTTCGTCGTTGTCGTCCGGCACAGAGGTGGGGAACGGTGGGGAAAGAGACGAGACGAGGGGCGATTCGAGGGTTGGCGTCGAATTAGGGATTTGAGCAGGCGCGGAAGGGGATGGTGGATAAGAGAGATTTTGCAGGGCTGGAATTGGGGCCACCAGATATTTCAATCCGAAACATGGAAGCGCGAACTTATATTGTCGTCGTTCTTTTTGGGGGGGGGGGTGGCTGGGTGCTACGCGTCCGTCCGACACACGCGACCACCCCAACAGGACTATGCTTCGGTGCCTTAAGGCACCTGCCTTTGTGTCCATGACATATGGGCCCAACAGGTGGCTGGCCCACATGTCAGTGACCCAAAGGCAGTTGCCTTTAAGGCACCGAAGTAGCGTCCACCCCGACACGACCCTGGTTTGCCTGGTGCGCCTACATTTGAGAATGCAAATGAATCTTCTTTGATTTGCAAACGAATCTATATGTATTACCATGCCCGTGTTTTCCTTGAAATAATTAGTCATTCGAAACGAGATACTCCATCCGTTCACTTTTGTAAGTCGTTTCAGACAACTTAAAATGAACTGTTTTGCACATTGTCTGAAATGTCTTCAAGGTCTTATAAAAGTGAATAGAGGGAGTACTATAAATTAATTAATGAGGAGTTATTTGAAAAAATTCGAAATGGTACCCACGCTAACGTGGATTAGAGTGTGTGTCACATAATTAGTTATTTGAATTAGAGTGTGTGTCACGTAGGTAGTTATTTGAATTAGAGTGTGTGTCACGTAGCGATCTCCAATTCTAACGTGGATTTCGCATTTCACTATATCCATGCTACTTTTTTAATACAAATTCATATGTATATGATGAACACCATGGTAGTGAGAAAACTTTTGGATGGATTCAAACAGATGACCTACAAAATAGCACAATAAACTGAGTCAATGTCAACTTTTCGAAACTTAGTATGGCATAAATTCGAAATAATTACCCGTATGCCTGGTCCTCGGTTCAAATCTTACAATGTACACCGAATTGAAACATCGATATTAAGTCTCGTACTATGTACATTCAAATGTTGTTTTTAGCCCCCCGCACAAACCCTACATACTTCCTGTATCGGTCAATCTTCCTCTCCTAACCACCTTAGGAAGCTATCGGTTTCCAACACACGTTCATTCTTTCTCTCCATGTTTCGATCTCTTAGTCTCTCAACTACACAACCCCTTTTTCCACTCTGTTACCAAATGTATTTACCTCACACACCCGCCATTGCACCCCATGCCGAGCTCTCTCTCTCCCCCTCTCCCTCTCACCCTCTCGCGCTAAATACATGCATTGCCTATCTAGCCCCCCAACCTCTCGTGCATGCGCACGCACGCATGTTGTATATCTAGGTCACTCCCTCGATACTGTCTCACTATTTATTCCACACGGTGGGACACACTCGCTCAATCTCGCTTTCTTTATCTGAGTCTCGTTTAACCTCGTTTTCTTTCACACACAAATGATATATCTCCCTGTTCGGGCCTCGATCGACACACTCTATACTCTCTCACGCAGATTGTCTATCTAGGTCAGTCCATCCAAGCCGCCACCACTCTTTTGACCTCATGGTGGGCCACACTCACTCAATCTCTCTCTCTCTCTCTGTATGTCTCGATTGACCTCGCTCTTTCTCGGACAAAAATGATATATCACCATGTTGAGCCCAATTCAACCTATTCACATTGTATACTCTCTCACGCACATCGTCTATCTAGTTCACTCTCTCCAACCCATCTCACTCTTTCGATCGCACGGCGACCCTATGTGATCGGTTGACCTTGCTTCCTCTCACGCACAAAATATATCTACACGTATGTGACTGGATCATCTCTCAAGCTCTATCTTACACCCCTCAGCCTTGCCAAAAAGCTCAATCGGACAATATCTCTCCAGAGCATATATATTTGTTCAATGAATGTTGGACCACACTCACTTTGTCTCTCTATCTATATGTCCCTCGATTGACCTCGCTTTCTCACACCGTATCTTCCACGCGTTGAAGCTACTACCTCTCCATCCCTCGCAAAGCCAGAGCTATTTACATTGCGAGGGGCACTCCAACCTTGGATTAATTTGTGTAGGCATTTATTCCGGTCGGTTAGATTATATTTTTGTAGCATTCGGCCCACAACTACTCCAATCACCATAGTGGGTAATTAAGCTACGGGGAGCACCTAATATGAGCACTGGGGAGCCGTTGGATCGAAGATGCAGCGGCACACACGAGGCTTGAATGTTTTATTTGCAAAAAAACCTTTGGAGAGTTTGGAAATTGCGCATAATTACAAAGACTACTCCCAAGCCATTGGATCTCACTTCCAACGGTGTAAAAACTCATATCACCATAGTATCTAAGCTGCGGGGTGGATGTGATATTCTATGCCGCTGTCATTTTTGTTCGTAAACTTGCAAAAAACGTGTAACTCATGCCGTTACTTGTCTAACTGCGCAAAGTGTTTGTTCAAAAAACCACCCTACACTGAAATATCGGAACAACACACGGGGGTCCCACTTGTCATTAATCAAATTTGGACCTAAAACCAACAAATCTGAAAGACGAGATTCGAACTGGCAACCTGGACTACAAAGCGTAAGTCGATAGCCTGAAAAAATGAACGGTTGTTGGCTTTGTCCCATAACTTGATTTTATACAGTACTTGCGTTGAGTAGAGTAGAGGGAGTGCCTCGTCAACACGTGCATGACCGTTATCTCACTTACTGGTGGGTCCCAGGTCTGCGATCTCAATCTCTCTTCTCTCCATTGTCTAACCTTTGCACGGGCACACACGAAGAGCGGCGCTAGCTTGCCGTGGTGTTATTACAACTCAAAAAAACTTGGAAAATAGAAGAATCGCCTAGAACAAGAGATGTTGTGGCTGGTCGAGACGGAGCTAACCACATCTATCCTTCGTGCCACGTTTGCATGATGAAGCCGTGTGGCTAGTGGGGTGTTTTCAACCGACTGGCTGGGTCCCGAGGTCGAACCATAGGTACTCTACTACGTCTGATACAGTATATTTTTACACGCACATTTTTCCTCCGTGCCGAGATGTGGCACACCCTACCGCGCGGTTTCGGGGTCCTCCCGGGTGGTGCACGCATATATTCTTCCTGACTTCGGATGCCCTACCGCGCGTTTTCTGAGTCCTCCTCGGTCGTAGCACCGAAGCAAGTAAATGAGTCGTCAAATTGCGAAAGACCACCTTTCCCGCCGAGTACATCAGTGAAGCACGATGGCTAGCTAGTTGGGCTAGTTCGAACGATTAGCTAGGCCGCCGCCACATTTGTTTTTTCACCCCTTTTTTTATCTACTTGCCGGCAGGTAAATTTAAATATCCACCGCGGCGTTGCTCTGGTGTTTGGGTGCGGCAGGATTTTTAATTTTTTGATTGACGGGAGCAGGCGCGGCAGGAGTTTTAATTTTTTGATTGACAGGAGCAGGCGCGGTAGCAATTAGTCACGATGACTCCGCCTGTACCCACTGCTCCCTGATGTGAGAAGTCGTCGACTGGTGTTTTACCGTGGTGGAAACCAAAAGATTCCCCGCTCCCTCCGCCTTCCCATAGATTGCATTGCCTTTCAGCCGTTTCACCCCCTTTGCTTCCTATCCCCATTGCTTCTACCTGGTGCCATGGCGGCGCAGCAGATCACGGAGTCCGAGGTGAGGATCCTGACACAGGAGCTCCATGCCAAGGATGCGGAGCTCAGGGCCAAGGACGTGGAGCTCCGTGAGCTCAAGGAGGAGAGGAGTGCCATGCTCCTCCGTTATGTGCGGGAGTTCACGAAGCTTCAAAAGCGGCAGGCGTCCACCACAAAGATGCTCGAGGCATCGGTGGCGTTGCTGCAGAAAGCGGGAGATACGATAGGCCGTCAGGGGAGCCGGCTGGAGCGCGAGCGGGCCGATCGTGACGAGGTCCAGGATCGCCTCAGCCACTTGGTGAACCAAGTTGCCACACACGTGTTGCGGCTGGGCGATGCCTACCGTCGTGCCAGCGCGATGATGCCGGCCGTCGGGCTAAACCCTCTGCATGGGCATGTCCATGTCTCGGCGCAACATGACCGTTGGATCAAACTCAGACGGTGCAGATCAGTCACTGTAGCACAAAGCGTGTGGGTGTGTTTGGTTGCATTCTCATCTCAATATAGTTGTTTCCTATTCGTGTATTTTTGTCAACCTACTAGTGTGGACTCATGCACCCTTCATGCACTCTGCCAAACAACCAAAAGTGGGTCGAGAAGGGAACTTTTGCTCCCATCCCGTGCACCCTTCATACACCCTGCCTAACACTATTCATGCTTCATGTGGTTCATGTTTCGTGGAGTACTGTAGCACCGTACTCTCCGTGCGCTATGGACCTAGTTCTGTTAACATTGATCTCACCGTCCATTCTCGACCGGATAGTCGAAAAAGCGGCACTATGTTACATATAGGAGTAGTTGACATGCGCACAACATCATTTGTTATCATCATATCTTACTACACTAGCAGCAAGATTGTGTAGTACTGACGTATGAACCACTGCACATGCCTAGTAGTAGGAGCACTATGTATGTTCAAGTGGCTGCCGTGTTTTGCACTCCTCCATCGTAAGAGTGGAAACGCTTGCTGTAATCATTTTTTTCTTCTGAAGAACAGTGGACACGCTCTACCGTGCGGATCCTCCTCCAGCCATGCACTAAACTACTCACTTTCGCCGACGTGTGGGACAGCCAGCATCAGGGTCCACCAGCCATGCACTAAATTACTCCGTAGTAGAGTGACGGTAGACTACCCCGATCGAAGCGCCGCAGTAATGCCCAATGAGCCGTCAAATCACAAAACCCCCTCCTTTCCAGCAGTAAGTTGGACGAACGAAGCAACCATCATTTCACTCTTCTCTCTCAGCTTCGTCTCTACCCAACCCTCGCTTCTGCCTCATCTTTTTCCTCATTTCTTCAAGAAAACCCCGACCTACTTCTGCCATTGTTCTTCTCTCCCAAAGAAGGAAAGGTGAGCACATCAATGGTGTTGATTCTGGCCAAGGCCCGATCTTGCAACCCCAAGATTGATCCTATAACTCCCTCTCTTTTCTTCTTTTGGGTTTGTGATTATGGTTTCTTTTCTTTTATTTCTATTTGACAGTTTCTTGATGGACGCTAGAGCACCGGCCAAAGTGATGTCTATGGCTCCGGCCAAAACTGTCGAGGCTCATGGTACGAAGAAGCGCAAGCACCCCGCCGAGACTACCGCAGGCAAGCTCAAAGCCATTGCCCTGTCCAAGCCCCCCTCTCTGGGATCCCCCATAAGCAAGTCCAGGTAATATCTCTTCTTGACGATCTTTTTCTCGATCTTGATCGTGTTTTTTCATCTAACACGCAGTACTAGTACTAGTAGTACAACTTTCTGGGTGATCTTGCATGTGATTTTTGTGTGCCAAATGACGGTTCTAAATTCCTCTTTTAACCAAAACATGCGAGAGGTTGACACTGATTTCTTATAGATTACTTTCAACTACTCCCTCTGTCCCAAATTTCTTGTCTTAGATTTGTCTAGATACGGATGTATCTAATACTGAAATGTGACTTTATACATCCGTATCTAGACAAATCTAAGACAAGAATTTTGGGACGGAGGGAGTACTTTATGAACATCAATGCTACCTTTTAAGAGGGTATATTTGCCTCAGTAACTTGTGTTATGGATATTGCATGTAATCCCTCTGCTCTCATGCCTTTGAAGACATGTTCTAGTGTCTTTGTTCACTCATTTCTATGCGTATATGTAGTCATATATGGAGTATAATATCGAAAATCATCTTATATTTCTGAACGGAGGTAGTAATAAAATATGGTTTCTATTTGAATTAGAACTAGGTCCGCGGTGGAGATGAAGTTCTCAAAGTCATGTCGTGTGAACTGGAAGACCTGATGATGAGTTCTACTGCTGAACTATCCAGCTGCTGTGTCCTTGTCGCCACGTGTCCTGAACTAGTGTTTTCCTGTAGCATTGTTGTCAGGCGTGTTCTTGAGGCTGTACTTGACCACAACAATTTCCTGGCTGTGCCTTCGATTACGAAGGGTGTGGTTCTTGTAAAGCTTCCCAACAAATCTGATGCGGCCTGTTTTCATCATCATGTTTATGAGTGGAA
Organism: Triticum urartu; assembly: GCF_003073215.2. Lineage (NCBI taxonomy): Eukaryota > Viridiplantae > Streptophyta > Magnoliopsida > Poales > Poaceae > Triticum > Triticum urartu. The sequence goes on along the minus strand of NC_053027.1, from coordinate 145,321,026 downwards.
AGACCACTCTGTTAGGTTCTCCAAGGTTGACAAGATGGTGATGGTGCATGTAGACATCTCACACGAAGTCCATGGCCTAGTCAGTTATGCGGGGTTCATCCCGTAGGTCGGTGGCAAAAAATAGTCTGCAGAGTTTAGTTAGTGCAACTTTGCTTATCTGTAGTAAGTACTATTGTTCAGTACTTGATTTGTGTTTGTGAACCCTATATTATTTATTAGTACTGCCGCTTTTGGTGTGTGTTCAGTCCTGAGAACGATCTATGTTAATGTCCGTCCACTCAATTCAGTCTGTATACTTTGAAGTATCCATATCATATTTTTTGTGAGGACGGACTATCAATTATGGTTACACTCCAATATCTGTATGCATTGTAGGGTTTATCGCACCCACCAGGATTTCCAGCCCCATGGATGTTCGGTCCATACGATTTGTCACGACCTTTGGACTGTCCTGCTTGTGGGAGTAGGCGGGGCCCCTGCATGCCACGCGTAGTTGAACGATCAATCTTCTGTTTAGTACTTCAACATAGTGATTTCCTGGTAAGGATTCACTCGTGTCACATCAAGTAAATCTTATTGATTTACTGTCTAAATCTTATTGATTTAATGTCATGTTTTCTTTCTTTTCCTGCAATTTTATGATGTAGGTTTTTCCATGTGACATTCATCACAGAATAAACCGTTTGGTTTGCTCTACGATGGCTATTTTTGCAGGTTTCACTTCTTATGTCGTGTCAGTAACGAAGGCACTTTCCATCACTTATATTACTGGAAAAAATTGGATCAGTCTGTTGTCTGAGTACAAGCTGAATCCCTATGATGAACTGCAGTTTGGTTTAACATAAATGCCACAATTAGTCCTTCTCGCGTTTAAAAGAAATGAAGAAAAAGACTGGATCACGGTCACAGATCCTAGTCAAGTTAGAAAGCTGATCATAGTAGACCAGACACGATCGCCGTTGTCTCGCACAGATCGAGCACCGACAGTTGCTCCAGCACTGACAGCGGCAACAGCTCAGTCTGATGCAGCTGAGGATTGGGCACCGACCGCGTTAGCAGATCAGTCTGATCTACCGAAGGATCGGGCATCGACACCAGCACCTGCTCCGACACCGGCACCAGCTCTACAAGGAGCACCATCTCCGGCAGCAGCGGCGGCTTCGGCACCTGCACCAACACTTGCACTTGCATCTGCTCCGGCCCGTGCAATTGCACCGGCAACAGACTCGGCTGCAGTTCACACTTCATATACCAAAGTCCTTACAAAAACTGACATGTCCACCTTCTTGGTAAGCATTGGCCGCCCAAGTGCTTCGTTCTTTTTTCTTTCCATGTTGTTTCACATGATTCACTGTGTTGATCTAACTGTTTGGGTATGTCTTCTTGTTTGCAAACAGAGAATTCCTAGAGCAATGAGGGAGTCGTTCAACAATCCGGGCGATCGCGGCCAAGTTTCTCTTACCATGCGCAGCCTTGGTGTGAATGAACCTGCTCAATATATCGTAAGTACAAAGGATGGTCTCATGATGATTGATGCTAAAGGATGGTCAAGGTTCAAATCTAAATCATATCTTGCGGTAGGGGATGATGTCAAAATCGAACTTTCTCGGCAAGGAGAGCTGGTCCAAATCAACTTTGAAATTCTTCAGTAGCAGCACGCAACTGCCTAACTGATCTATCCTTTGAGATATTTTGATGTAATAATCTGGCATGGTGAAACAAGTGTCCTGTGTGTATAAGTAGTACGATATTATTATTTATCACATGGTATATCGTTGATAGAATTGCATCTCTGATTGCTGGTTAGGAACTGTCGTTCGATTTCATTCCAACAGCTGCCGTGCTTTATTCAATTTTGTGTATTCGCCTTGCGACAACATCTAAAACCAGCGCCGCACCGATCGCTTGCAATATGAAAAGCGCTGAGGTAGAACACATGGGCCCCTAAACATGCAGGGTCGGCCTATGGCCCAAAGTCCAGAACCTGGTTTCGAGAAGCACTAGCTCAGTGCAGAAGTGGCGTCCTCCTCCTACTGTGGGTTGGGCGAAGATGAATGTTGATGCTGTGTTATCTCGCAATGGTGAATGGGGAGCCCTAGCAGTTGTGAGTCGGGATCATACAGGCTTCTTCCTTGGAGCATCGGCACTGGTGTGCGAAAGTGTTACTGATCCAGAGATCCTAGAGGCAATGGCATGTTGCGAGGGGCTATCTCTGGCTCTTGACTTAAACCTGCAACAAGTTTAGATTAGCACCGATTGTTCAGCAACAGTCAAGCATATCGGAGAGGCATACTTGGGGCCCAGCAAAGTTATTATGGACGAGATCAAGATGAAGAAGAATATGTTCCAAACCATGGAGATCATACATGAAAAACGCGAGTGTAATGTTGAAGCACATGTGCTCGCAAAAGCTGCTACTTCTTTGCCCTATGGACGCCATCTTTGGCTCACAGGAACACCCGAAATTATTTTTATACCTATGACTGTTAATCTTCAATAAAGCAACTTTTATCCCTCAAAAAAACATCTGAGTATTATATTCTCAGCTGAACCCCCATAATGCCCGTGCGTTGCAGACGGAGTATTTTTCTTGGCAAGGTGAGCCTGTGATATAAAAGATTTGTATATTTCTTTATAGAGGGAGTATCTCTCTATCAAAAAATATATTTATGTGTAACTAGTTACTCTTGTCTTTCTACTTCCTTTCGCTGATATGTGGGGCAACCGGCAACGGGGTCCATGTTCCATATGCACAAATTAGAGTGCACAACTTCACGGTAGACACACCCCAGTCGTAGCGCCGCAGTAATGCCCAATGAGCAGTCAAATCACAACCCCCCTTTCTAGCTTTAGCAGTAAGCTGGACGGACGAAGTGGAATATTTCACTGGGCCTGAATCCCTTTCTCCCTCATCTGCTTGTTCAGAGAAAACCCCCTCTCGGCGATTGCATAGGGTTTTCTCATGGATAACCAGGTACGAATTCTTCATCCATCCCCGATAAACCCAAGTCCCTTGGTCGCAGGTAATCCTAGGATGGCAGCCGCCGCCGTTGATGCATTTTTCTTCCTACTGAATCTAGTGTGTTTCATTTGCAGTGCCCAAAGTGCGAGTACCCTACAGGTTTCTGCGCCCTCGGTGAGACGCCACACTTGTTCCTTCTCATCCTAACACAACATTTTGAAACGCGCACAGTATGTTCCTAGAATCCTCTTTTCTATCTGGGAGGGTGGGTTTTTTTTGAACATGCTGTGTTCTCATATTATTTTTCCTGCATTGTATTATTTTCTCTGCTAGAACACATGCACTCAAGATGCTCGACCTTGCCATAACTGAATACACTAGTTTAATGGTCACAGTGAAGACAAGCCATGGATATAAGTTCCGAGTTGGGTTCATGAACCAAGAAGATCGCTGCTTCTTTATGGACGAACTTGGATAAACTTTCTCAAGTGTTACAGACTGAAAGTTGGCGCACGAATATTGATGGAAATAGCAGAACCTGGTCTCATCTTCACTGCGATCTTCCACCCCGACGTCGTTCCAATTGTTCATCCATTTAGTTTTGTATCTGGTTCTTGCTTGTTGCCTCGATTACTTCTTAATCCACCTATTCTGTCTAACTAATCACAATTTAACTTCAGAAGTAGCAACGAATCTCTCACGAAGATGCTACTTCCAACTAATATTTTCTTATAATTGGTGGCACGTGTAGGTTTTTTCAGAGTAAAGCAGTCTGCTCGTTTGTTACTCTGTAATAACTCGGCTGTTACTAATGGCACTGAAGTTGACTGGATCGACATCCACTAGTTCCTACACTTTATTGATCGTCTTGAGGTCCTTGTGGGGCGTTTCAATGGTGGAAGGCCACGTGGGATATGTGTGCCACTACTGCACTCGTTGAACAGGTCCAACTGTGCCGAGAAACTCATGGTACAAGCTATTTTCTATTATATATGTTGTTCATAAACTATTGCTTATACACAGTTTTACAGCTGTGATCTTCTTGAAACAGGAACTGCTGAGTTCTATTGTTCCTATACAGATTCCTGACCATGGTCGGGTCAGACTTGCGCTTGGTCACAACATGATGTTTATGTCGACCTACTCAATTCCCCTTGGAGGTGAAAAGATACTTATTCATGGGTGGTCTCAAATAATGAAGGCCCGTCCATCTTGGAGAATAGGACAGAAGATTATGTTCATGCTTTTCCATGGCTCTAAAGCGAATATCCTGTTTATTGACCATGTTGCGAGATGAAGCCGCTTTCAGAAGGTTGTGGATGCGCGGGGTGGCGCCTGGGCCTTGTCCTGGGGCTTGGCGGCCTCACCCTTGGTTAACTGTAGGCGAAGTAGCACTGTTCGAGGCGTGCTTTGTACGGTTGAACCTGTATAAGTACTCATACTGCTTTCAGCTTTGGTTGTTAAGTGCCCCTGCTGGTTTCAGTTAAGGTTGTTAAGTACTACAGTCTGTTGTGTTTCTTCAGTCCTGTCTTCCCCCAGCCGCCAAAACCAAACTAGCGCCGCCGGGGCTGCCTGCTTCCGCCTCTCACGGTTGGCTGCGCCTCAGCGCACGCATCGCCGCCCCACCGTCTCCTAAATCGTTAACGCCGACGTCCTCCGCGCGCTTTGGTGCGCTCACCGCGGCGCCGCCCTCTCGCGTTGTCAACATGGTCAACAAACAAAAGGAATCGGCAGAAGTACGTGGAGAGGATGACAGTAGGGGCCCACCACATCAGCGTATGGAAAAATAAAATGCTTCCTCCTAGTGTTTTCCTGACATCTAGGACCCACGACATTGGGAGCGTATATAGTCAATAGACAAGAGAACAGCACAAGATCTACTGACACCTGGGACGTAGCTACTCGAGCAGTATTTCTTTTTGTTTGGTATTGTTGAGACGGAGCAGGGTTTGAACTGGGTTGTGGCCCGTTTAGCCCAGGCTTATATTTTATGTTCACCATGTGACTAGCCCAGCTATTTTTTCTTTATGAAAATGAGCCCAGTTTATTTTTCTGAAGAATACCCAATCTAGGCCTACTTATTTTTCTACGCCCTGATGGGCTGCAACTCTTTCAAGACGCCTGCAAATCTTGAAAGTAATATGAAATGGGTTGTAAATATAAAAACAGATGACAAATTGGCAATTACTTTATAATTTCTGAATTTTATTACATTTTCAGATTCCTATTTCACTGGGCATTAATCTAATTTAAATATATCTTCAAAGTACTTTAAATCTGGGTGGACATTTCGGTATTAAAAATAGTTTGGAACCCACAGAAATATGCGAAATTGGCCTTGGCCAACCAAAAAAAATGACTGCAATAAATTGCATAAGAAGTTGCCATGAGCTATATATAAATTATTAAAAAAAGAGGGAGTGGTCTGACTTGTGGGCCTGTTTAGTTGACGCGTATGCAAGATTTTTTTAGTTATTATATACGTCAACAAACGATTCTAGCAGACGTAACCGTTGGATGTCAATCCAACGGCGTCGTGTTTCTTCAATCTCTGATCTTCTTGCTCCAGCCACCAAAGCAGCGCCGGCGGGACCGCCTACTCCCGCCTCCCGTGGCCGGCTGTGCTGCCGCGCAGGCCTCAGCGCCCCCTACTACTCCCACTGCTGGCCAGGGCATCCCTCTACTCACCCACACCCCCTATTATTCTGCGGCGACGGCAGCCTCACACCGCAGCCGAACCGGTGAACGCTCGTACTCCTCTCCGCGTGGGCATCCACTGCCGCGTCTTTCCCGGCTCCGCGTCATCCCCTTCCTATGCCTCGCCCTCGTCCACCGCCGTGGTGCTCTCGGCGCGGCGTGGTCAATTTGGTCATTGACCGACTTCCATTGGAAGAGTACTGTACGTGGAGAGGCTGACAGCTGGGTCCACGACAGCCGCAAGGAAGTGCCTCCTTATTACGCACAAAATAATTATTCCTCCACCTGACAGCGGGGACCCACTGGACGGGCCACCAGTATTTTGCGAAACAAATCGTTTCCCCCTGACTACTGGGACCCACCGGACGGGCCACCGTATTTCACGAAAAATACGTTCCCCCCGCTGTCAGCTCGGACCCACCGGAAGTGCCTCCTTATTACGCACAAAAAAATGAATACTCCCCCGGCTAGCTGGGACCCACCTTGGTGGGAGGCTGACTTGTGGGCCTACTAAGTTGACGGGGACGAAGGGCTTTGTCAACTTAGTCAATATGTACGATTCTAGCTCTAGTGACCGTACGATGTCCATCCAACGGCAGTAGTGCTTCTTCAACCTCTAGTCTTCTTGCTCCAGCCGCCCAAAGCAGCGCCAGTCGTGCCGCATGCTCCTGCCTCCCGTGGCCGGCTGTGCTGCCGCGGAGGCCTCACCGCCCCCTACTATTCCCACCGCTGGCTAGGCCCTGCGGCGATGGCAGCCTCACACCGCAGCCGAACCAGTGAACCCTCGTACTCCTCTCCGCGCGGGCTTCCACAGCCGCGTCTTCCCCGGCTCCGCGTCGTCCCCTTCCTAGGCCTCGCCGTCGTCCACCGCCGTGGTGCTCTCGGGGCGGCGTGGTCAATGTGGTCAACGACCGACTTCCATCGGAAGAGTACTGTGCGTGGAGACGCTGACAGCTGGGTCCACGGCCGCAGCAAGGAAGTGCCTCCTTATTACGCGCAAAATAATTATTCCTCCACCTGACAGCGGGGACCCACCGGATGGGCCACCGTATTTCGCGAAAAAAACGTTTACCCCTGACTGCTGGGACCCACCAGCTACATCTTCGCACGCCAGGAAGTGCCTGACAGTCGGGACCCACCTGGTCGAAGCGTACGTAGCGTTGTCATTCTGGTCGCGAACGTGTACGTACATATATACTGGTCGATGTAGAGGCGTGCACGTGTCGTAGTAGAGGCGCACACGTAGCATGTACACGTACGTACAGCGGCCAGGGTGCAGGAAAGAAAATACGGCCACGTATGTGTACATACGGGCGGGGTCTCGAACGCCTACTTGCGCATACGTACAGCCAGGGCTCGTGTACATGGCTGGGTCGGAATGGAGAAACAACGTCATTGTCGTGTTCATGGGGAGGCAACAGAATGCGTCGTGTTCATGGGGAGGCAACGGAATGCTCGTGTTCATGGGGAGGGAACGGAATGCGTCGTGTTCATCGGGAGGGCTTGGACGGAAGAGGCGATGGAAACGAGGCCTGGCGTACCACAGAACGGAGGAAACGGCCTTGTGTTCGACCGGCCATGTTCGAAACGGGATCCTGTTGATCGGGAGGAGTCTGGCGTACCGCAAAACGGAGGAAACAGACCTCCTACGGTCGAAACGGGGGTCTTGTTCATCGGGAGGGGTGTGGCGTACCGCAAAACAGACGAAACGGACCTCCTATGGTCGAAACGGGGGTCCTGTTCATCGGGAGGGGTGTGGCGTACCGCAAAACAAGGCTCCACGGGATACTGTTCATCTCCACAGTCGACCCCCTCCAGCCTCCACGAGCTACTGTTTATCCACCGTCGACCTCCTCCAGCCTCCACCTGCGACTGTTCATCTAGCCTCCACCGCGTGCTACTCCACCGGCTACTGTTCAACCAACCCTCTCCATGGGCTCCTATTCAACCACCCCTCCACGGGCTACTGTTCATCCTGCCCTCCACCATCTACTGTTCATCCTGCCTTCCACGGGGTGGTCCTGTTCATCCAGCCCTCCATGGGGTCCTGTTCATCCAGCCCCAACTGGCTCGATCGATCGGGGTCCTGCTCATCCACCCCCACTGGGAACTATTCATCCACCCCCCCCGCAACACTCAATGTTCATCTAGAGGCAACATCAATCGGCTTCAGTTAGCAGCAGTAGCGAAGGAATCGCTCGATCGGGTTCAGTTAACAGCCATCGATCGATCGCTCGGGTTCAGTAACGCGTAGCCTGCAGTGCAATCGCTCGGGTTCAGTTAGAGCCCAACGCCTCGCTCGGGTTCAGTTAGAGCCAACGCCTCGCACACATGCGCGTACATGTACGAGAGAAATGCCCATCGCTCGGCCCCCGACCTCCCACCGTAACCGGGAACTCCCTGAAATTTTCCTCCTCCTCGCTTCTACCATGGTTTTTTCCATCATGGACGGCCCAAAGAATGTCATGCAGCTGCGTCTCCGGCCCGCCCAGGACGAAAAGCCCATTTTCTGTCATGATTTTTTGTCATAGAAGTAGGAGCCCACCACATCTATGATGATACCGGGTTTTGTCACAATTATCGTCATAGAAGTGTCATATGTATGACAGAAAAAAATTTCGTTCGGCCCAAAATGTCACGGATGTGTCTTTTTTTGTAGTGCATATACTTATCAGAAAGGTTGTAGTGCTCCCACTCACTTTCTTGTAAATACAGGCTTCACCGCAACTATGTATAAAACTATATGCTTTGATCAACTCATCAAAGCGTATATTCCAACTCCGAGATGCTTGCACCAGTCCATAGATGGATCGCTTGATCTTGCACACTTTGTTAGCACATTTAGGATTGAGAAAACCTTCTGGTTGCATCATATACAATGATTATTTAATAAATCCATTAAGGAATGCAGTTTTGACATCCACTTGCCAGATTTCATAAAATGCGACAATTGCTAACATGATTCAGATAGACTTTAAGCATCGATACGAGTGAAAAAATCTCATCGCAGTCAACACCTTGAACTTGTCAAAAACCTTTTGCGACAATGTGAGCTTTGTAGATAGTAACACTACTATCAGCGTCCGTCTTCCTCTTGAAGATCATTTTTATTCTCAATGGCTCACCGATCATTGGGCAAGTCAATCAAAGTCCATACTTTGTTCTCATACATGGATCCTATCTCAGGTTTCATGGCCTCAAGCCATTTATCGGAATCTGGGCTCATCATCGCTTCCTCATAGTTCGTAGGTTCGTCATGGTCTAATGACATGACTTCCAGGACAAGATTACCGTACCACTCTGGTGCGGAACGTGCTCTGGTTAACCTACAAGGTTCGATAGTAACTTGATCTAAAGTTTCATGATCATTATCATTAGCTTCCTCTCTAGCTGGTGTAGGCATCACGGGAATGGTTTTCTATGATGAGCTACTTTCCAATTTGAGAGAAGGTACAATTACCTCATCAAGTTTTACTTTCCCCCCACTCACTTCTTTTGACAGAAACTCCTTCTCTAGAAATGTTCCATTCTTGGCAACAAAGATCTTTCCTTTCAGATCTGTGGTAGAAGGTGTACCCAATTGTTTCCTTAGGGTATCCTATGAAGACACACTTCTCCGATTTGGGTTCAAGCTTATCAGACTGAATCCTTTTGACATAAGTGTTGCAACCCCAAACTTTAAGAAACTGCGGCTTAGGTTTCGTGCCAAACCATAGTTCATACGATGTCGTCCCAACGGAATTAGATGGTGCCCTATTTAACGTGAATGCAGATGTCTCTAATGCATAACCCCAAAACAATAGTGGTAAATCGGTAAGAGACATCATTGATCGCACCATATCTAATAAAGTACGGTTACGATGTTCGGACACACCATTAAGCTGTGGTGTTCCAGGTGGCATGAGTTGTGAAACTATTCCACATTGTTTTAAATGAAGGCCAAACTCGTAACTCAAATATTTGCCTCCGCGATTAGATTGTAGAAACTTTATTTTCTTGTTACGATGATTCTCCACTTCACTCTGAAATTCTTTGAACTTTTCAAATGTTGCAGACTTGTGTTTCATCAAGTAGATATCCCCATATCTGATCAAATCATCTGTGAAGGTCAGAAAATAACGATACCCGCCGCGAGCCTCAACACTCATCAGACCGCATACATCGGTATGTATTATTCCCAATAAGTTAGTGGCTCGCTCCATTGTTCCGGAGAACGGAGTTTTAGTCATCTTGCCCATGAGGCATGGTTCGCAAGTATAAAATGATTCATACTCAAGTGATTCCAAAATCCATCCGTATGGAGTTCCTTCATGCGCTTTACACCAACATGACCTGAACGGCAGTGTCACAAATATGTTGCACTATCATTATTAACTTTGCATATTTTGGCATCAATATTATGAATATGTGTATCACTACGATCGAGATTCAATAAACCATTTATGATACGTCCATTTTGCATCATGTTTTCTTACTGTTATTTATAATGTTTTTATCCATAATAATGCTTTTTGGAGTAATTCTAATGCCTTTTCTCTCATAATTTGCAAGGAACACACCAAGAGGGAGAATTCCGGCAGGTGGAAATCTGGACCTAAAAAAGCTACGTCAGGCTACCTATTTTGCACAACTCCAAATAAGCTGAAACTTCACGGAGATTTTTTATGCAATATTTAAGAAATTCTGGAGCCAATAACCACCAGAGGGGGGCCACCAGGTGGGCACAACCCACCGGGGCGCGCCAGGCCCCCCAGGTGCGCCCTGGTGGGTTGTGGCCTCCTCGGCCCACCTCCGGTGCCCATCTTCTGGTATATAAGTGATTTTGACCTAGAAAAAATGGGGAGGAGACTTTCGGGATGGAGCGCCGCCGCCTCGAGGCGGAACTTGGGCAGGAGCACTTTTGCCCTCCGGCTGAGCGATTTCATCGAGGGAACTTCCCTCCTGGAGGGGGAAATCATCATCATCATCACCAACAACTCTCCCATCCTAGGGAGGGCAATCTCCATCAACATGTTCAACAACACTATCTCCTCTCAAACCCTAGTTCATCTCTTGTGATCAATCTTGTTACCGGAACTATAGATTGGTGCTTGTGGGTGACTAGTAGTGTTGATTACATCTTGTAGTTGATTACCATATGGTTTATTTGGTGGAAGATTATATGTTCAGATCCGTTATGCTATGTAATACCCCTTTGATCTTGGGCATGATTATTATTTGTGAGTAGTTACCTTTGTTCTTGAGGTCATGGGAGAAATCATGTTGCAAGTAATCATGTGAACTTGATATGTGTTCGATATTTTGATAGTATGTATGTTGGTATTCCCTTAGTGGTGTCATGTGAACATCGACTACATGAAACTTCACCATATTTGGGCCTAAGGGAATGCATTGTGGAGTAGCAATTAGATGGTGGGTTGCGAGAGTGACAGAAGCTTAAACCCCAGTTTATGCGCTATTCCGTAAGGGACCGATTGGATCCAAAAGTTTAATGCTATGGTTAGAATTTATTCTTAATACTTTTCTCGTAGTTGCGGATGCTTGCGGGAGGGTTAATCATAAGTAGGAGGTTTGTTCAAGTAAGAACAGTACCTAAGCACCGGTCCACCCACATATCAAATTATCAAAGTAGCGAACACAAATCTAACCAACATGATGAAAGTGACTAGATGAAATTCCCGTGTACCCTCAAGAACACTTTTCTTATCATAAGAGACCATTTTGGCCCGTCCTTTGCCTCAAAATGATTGGGCTACCTTGCTGCAATTTTGTTACTATTATCGTTACTTGCTCGTTACAAATTATCTTGCTATCAAACTACTCCGCTACTTACAATTTCAGCACTTGCAGACAATACCTTACCGGAAACTACTTGTCATTTCCTTTTGCTCCTCATTGGGTTCGACACTCTTACTTATCGAAAAGAGCTACAATTGATCCCCTATATTTGTTGGTCATCAAGGCTATTTTCTGGCGCCGTTGCCGGGGAGTGAAGCGCCTTTGGTAAGTGGAATTTGGTAAGGAAAAATTTATATAGTGTGCTGAAATGTATTGTCACTTGTTACTATGGAAAACAATCCTTTGAGGGGTTTGTTCGGGGTATCTTCACCTCGTACGGAACCACAATTAGCCACCCCTCAACCTACTGCACCTACTGAAAATATTGAATATGAAATTCCTTCGGGTATGATAGAACAACTGCTAGCTAATCCTTATGCAGGAGATGGAACGGAACATCCTGATATGCACTTGATATATGTGGAGAAAATTTGTGGATTGTTTAAGCTTGCAGGTTTACCCAGGGATGAAGTGATGAAAAAGTTTTTCCCTTTATCTTTGAAGGGAAAAGCATTGGCATGGTATAGGCTATGTGATGATATTGGATCATGGAATTGAAATCGTTTGAAATTGGAGTTCCACCAAAAAAATTATCCTATGCATCTAGTTCATCCTGATCGGAATTATATATATAATTTTTGGCCCCGTGAAGGAGAAAGTATCGCTCTAGCTTGGGGGAGGCTTAAGTCAATGTTATATTCATGCCCCAAACATGAGCTCTCTAGAGAAATTATTATTCATAATTTTTATGCTCGGCTTTCTCGTAATGATCAAACCATGCTTGATACTTCTTGTGCTGGTTCATTTATGAAGAAGACTATTGAATTCCGGTGGGATCTTTTGGAAAGAATTAAACACAACTCTGAAGATTGGGAACTCAACGAAGGTAAAGAGTCAGGTATTAAAATTAAATATGATTGTGTTAAATCTTATATGGATACCGATGCTTTTCAAAAGTTTAGCACTAAATACAGACTTGACTCTGAGATAGTAGCCTCCTTTTGTGAATCATTTGCTACTCATGTTGAACTCCCTAAGGAGAAGTGGTTTAAATATCACCCACCTATTAAAGCAGAAATTAAAAAACCAGTGCCAGTTAAAGAAGAAACTATACTTTATAATGTTGATCCAGTTGTTCCCTCTACTTATATTGAGAAACCACCTTTCCCTGTAAGGATAAAGGAACATGCTAAAGTTTCAACCCTGGTTAACAAAAGTTATATTAGAACACCTAAACCTGATGAACAAATTAAAGTTGAACCTTGTATTGCTATGGTTAAAGATATCTTAGAAGAAGATATGGATGGGCATGTTATTTACTTCTGTGAAGAAGCTGCTAGAATTGCTAAACCTGACAAAAGAGATAAACATAGACTATGGTTGGCATGCCTATTATTTCAGTTAAAGTAGGAGATCACTGTTATCATGGTTTATGTGACATGGGTGCTAGTGTGAGTGCTATTCCTTACACTTTATATGAAGAAATCATGAAAGACATAGCACCTGCTGAGATAGCAGAAATAGATGTTACTATTAAACTTGCCAATAGAGACACCACATCATCAATTGGGATTGATACGTCTCTAATATATCTACTTTTTCTCACGCTTTTCCTCTTGTTTTGGACACTAATTTGCATGATTCGAATGAAACTAACCCCGGACTGACGTTGTTTTCAGCAGAACTACCATGGTGCTATTTTTGTGCAGAAATAAAAGTTCTCGAAATGGAACGAAACTTTGCGATGATTTTTATATCAATAATAAGAATTTCTGGAGCCAAGACCCACCAGAGAGGGGCCCCTGGGTGGGCACAACCCACTAGGGCGTGCCCCCTCTCCTGGCGTGCCCAGGTGGGTTGTACCCACCTGGTGGCCCCACTGACGACCCCCCTGATACTATAAAATCACATATTTCCAAAAAAACAGGGAGAAAGAATTATCGTGATCCACGAGATGGAGCTACCGCCAAGCCCTGTTCTTCCTTGGGAGGGCAGATCCGGAGTCCGTTTTGGGCTCCGGAGAGGGGGATCTTCGTTCTTCGTCATCACCAACCCTTCTCCATCACCAATTCCATGATGCTCCCCACCGGGAGTGAGTAATTCCTTTGTAGGCTCGCTGGTCGGTGAGGAATTGGATGAGATTCATCATGTAATCGAGTCAGTTTTGTTAGGGCTTGATCCCTAATATCCACTATGTTCTTAGATTGATGTTGCTATGACTTTGCCATGCTTAAGGGCCCGGGTGCCATGATTTCAGATCTAAACTATTTATGTTATCATCATTATATCCATGTTCTAGATCCGATCTTGCAAGTTATAGTCACCTACTACGTGTTATGATCCGGCAACCCTGGAGTGACAAGAATCGGGCCCACTCCCGGTGATGACCGTAGTTTGAGGAGTTCACGTATTCACTATGTGCTAATGCTTTGTTCTGGTTCTCTATTAAAAGGAGGCCTCAATATCCCTTAGTTTCCAATATGGACCCCGCTACCACGGGAGGGTAGGACAAAAGATGTCATGCAAGTTCTTTTAATAAAGCACGTATGAATATTTACGAAATACATGCCTACATTATGTCGACGAACTGGAGCTAGTGTCGTATCGCCCTAGGTTATAACTGTCACATGATGAATATCATCCAACAAGTCACCGATCCAATGCCTACGAATTTTCCCATATTGTTTCTGCTAAGTTACTACTGCTATCATCACTGCTACACTTGCTACAAAATAACTACTAACACTGTTACTGTTACCGTTGTTGCTGTCACTATTATCAAAACTATCAAACTACTTTGCTACTGATCACTTTGTTGTAGATAATTAATCTCCGGGTGTTGTTGAATTGACAACTCAGCTGCTAATACCTTCAAATATTCTTTGGCTCCCCTTGTGTCGAATCTATAAATTTGGGTTGAATACTCTACCCTCGAAAACTATTGCGATCCGCTATACTTGTGGGTTATCAAGACCTTTTTCTGGCGCCGTTGCCGGGGAGCATAGCTATATTTGTTGAGTCACTTGGGATTATTATCATATTATCACTATGAAGAATCTGAAGGATTCTAAGACTAAGATATTTCCCTCAAAGACGAGAGGAGGTAAGGAACTGCCATCCAGTTCTGCTTCAGATTCACCTTCTATTATAAGTAAACTTGCAACACCACCACATGCTATAAATTCTGATATGTCGCAAGTTATTGATGATGATACTTCTACTATGAATGATGCTAGTGCCTTGCTTGATAATGATGATGTGCCACTTGGTGACTTTCTTGATAAACAAATTGCTAGAGTTATACAACATGATGTTGTTGAATCTGATGATGAGCTTGAAACTGAATCTCCTGAAACACCTGCTAGAACTAGCCTTCCTAGATATGAATTGCCTAAGGTACCAGAAGGTTATGTTATGAGTGAAGAAGCAACTAGAGATATTCTTGCTTGCAATGATAGAGATGATCTAGAGAAATTAATACACAAGTATAAAGAAAAATCTCTGAATGCTAGAGTGAAATGTGATCCAAAGTTTGCTACTTCATCTATATTTATTGATGACAAGGATTATGAATTCTCTGTCGACCTAGAGCTAATTACTCTGGTTGAATCTGATCCTTTCCATGGTTATGAAACTGAAACTGTTGTGGCGCATCTTACTAAGTTGAATGACATAGCCACCATTTTTACTCATGATGAGAAAACTCGCTATTACTTTATTATCAAATTATTTCCTTTCTCATTAAAGGGTGATGCTAAAGCTTGGTACAGTACTCTTCCTCCTGGTTGTGTGCGTAGTCCCCTGGATATGATTTATTACTTCTCTGAAAAATACTTTCCTACTCATATGAAACAAGTTGCCTTACAGGAAATATTTAACTTTGTGCAAACTAAAGAAGAGAGTCTCCCACAAGCTTGGGGGAGGCTTTGCGAGTTACTTAATGCTTTGCCCGATCATCCTCTTAAGAAAAATAAAATACTTGATATCTTCTATAATGGACTAACCGATGCTTCTAGGGACTTCCTAGATAGTTGTGCTAGTTGTGTTTTCAAGGAATGAACTACTGCTCAAGCTGAAGAATTATTGAATAACATATTGAAAAATTATGATGATTGGACTATTCCTGAACCACCGCATAAACCCACTCTGAAGAAGAGGGGTATATTACATGTCAATCCCGAAGATTTACAAGAGGCAAAGAAATCTATGAAGGGAAAAGGTATTAAAGCTGAGGATGCTAAAAATTTACCTCCTATTAAAGAAATACATGGGCCTAATACACCACCACTGCCTAAGGTTGTAGAGGTAAATTCTCTTATGGAGTTTAATGATAGTGATAATCCTCACAATATGCATCCTAGTTAATGCCTTTATGAGTTTGAAAACTACATTAGAAAACAAGATCACTTCAATGCAAATGTTATGAAACAATAGAAATATAATTCTTATATGATTTCTCGCTTGAGTGACTTTATTTAGAATATCAAATGATGTTAGAGGTGTTGGAAAGCATGCTTCTATGGTTCAAACTCAGTTAGAACAAGTTGCCAAATCTCAAAGAGAATTGCTTGATGAAATGAATCATAATATGCATGACTTTACTGTTAGAGTTGCAACCAGAGGAGGTAAAATGACTCAGGAACCACTTTATCCCGAGGGACACCCTAAAAGAGTTGAACAAGATTCACAAGGAGCTAACACTAGTGCACCTAGTCCTTCCAGGAAGAAAAATAAAAATGATAGGACTTTGCATGCCTCTAGTGAACCTGAAATAGAGAAACCTCCTGATAATGGTAATGAAATTTCTATCTCTGATGCTGAAACTCAATCTGGTAATGAACACTCACCTAATGATAATGAAAACGATAATGATGAGGTTCATGAAGACTCTCAACCAACCAATGATAAAGAACCAGATAATGATGTTGAGATAGAACCATCTGTTGATCTTGATAACCCACAAGCTAAAAATAAAATAGATGACAGAAGAGACTTTGTGGCTAGGAAACACGGTAAAGAAAGAGAACCGTGGGTTCAAAAACCTATGCATTTTCCACCCAAGTCAACTAAAAAGAATGATGATGAAGAATTTGAACGCTTTGCTGAAATGCTGAGGCCATTGTTTTTGCGTACTCGCTTGACTGATATCTTGGAAATGCCTCCTTATGTAAACTATGTGAAAGACATCATCACAAATAAGAGAAAAATACCGGAAGCTGAAATCTCCACTATGCTTCCTAATTACACTTTTAAAGATGGAGTATCCAAAAAACTTGGAGATCCGGGAATACACACTATACCTTGCTCTATCAAAAAGAAGTATGTTAAAACTACTTTGTGTGACTTAGGAGCTGGTGTTAGTGTTATGCCTTTCTCTTTATATAAAAGACTTGACTTGAATAAACTCACACCTACTGAAATATCTTTGCAAATGGCTGACAAATCAACTGCCATACCTATCGGTACCTGTGAAGATGTGCCCGTTGTTGTTGCTATTGTTACTATTTTGAATGACTTTGTTATACTTGAGATGCCTGAGGACGACAACATGTCGATTATCCTTGGTAGACCCTTCTTGAATATTGCAGGGGCTGTTATTGATTGCAATAAAAGCAAGGTCACCTTTCATATTAATGGTAATGAGCATACGGTGCACTTTCCGCAGAAACAATTCCAAGTGAATGGTATTAATGTTATTGCAAAATCTCCGACAATCACTATTGGAAGTTTTCGAATACCTCTACCTATTGTCAAAAAGAAATATGAAATACTTATTGTTGGGGAAATGCATATCCCCATTGAGGTAACTTAGTGATTTACGAAAGTTCTTCGGTTTCATGCTAATCGAAAGTGGTTGTTAATAAGACCTGATCAACCTTATTAATGGATCATTTTTGAACAGTATGAAGTTGATGAATTTAGTAAGCACTACTTTCTGTCCCTACCTTTTGTTTTCTGTTTTTATTAGTTAAATAAAATAAAATGTCAAGTTTTGTCTGTTTTATGAATTTCCCGTGTAATACAAAAATGACCCAAAAATAAAAGTTCTCCGAATGCCCTAAAAATTTAGTACGATTTTTTTTGAATATTTGAGAATTTTTGGTGCAAATAACATCAGAGGGAGGTGCACCAGGTGGGCACAACCCACGTGGGCGCGCCAGCACCCCCAGGCATGCCCTGGTGGGTTGTGGTCTCCACGTGGGCCCCTCACTTACCTCCAGAAAAAAAATCCCCATTGCTCTCTCTCTCTCTCTCTCTCTCTCGTGTTCTTGAGCTCAAACCCGCGGATTTCGATCTCTTTGCTCGAAGCTCTGTTTCCGAAACTGTTTCGAGGGATTCTTGCTTGGTATGTGAGTCTGCTATTTATCCAATTAGTTTTTGTTTTAGTGGTTTATACTTTGAATAATTAGCTACTCTTGGTGATACTGTAGATGTGCTTGCATGTTGAATTCTTAGTGTTCTAAGTAGTTTGAATGCTTCCTATGACCTCTATGTATCCCTATGAGTAGTTGCTATCAATCTTACAAAGTTTTGTTGACAAATTTTGGTCACTCAAAAAAATTTATTTTCAGAAAATTGTACGCGGACATGAATATCTTCAGGAAGTTTGGCTCTATGAAGAACTCCAAGGGTGTTATTGGGGAGTCTTCTGATAATGATCTCCACCCTCAGAGGTTGGCGGAAGTACGCCCGTGCGAATGGCCGCACACCCTGTTCCTGCAAGAGGCTGGAATTCTTGAGGACTTCATGCAATATATTGCTAATGCCGGCCTCAGCAACTTCATCGCCGATGAGTGTGACCAGCACCACATCCTCACAAACATCTTTATTCATAGCTTCACTTTCTTGCCTAGAGATAATCCTCCTAAAGTGAGCTTTGATTTATATGCTGAAAACCATCAGATACCACTTACTAAGTTTTGTGACATATGCTTGATCCCGTTTGATGGGATCTTGGCTGAGCCTAGGCCGGCTGGGTTTGAGGATTTTTATCGCACTCTGATAGTGGGTGATGAGAAAGGAGTGTCAGCCACTACGGCTGCTAGCATACACTTTCCTGCCGTACATTATTTTGCTTTATTTGTTGCTAAGTGCTTGCTTGCTAGAAAGAAAGTAGGTGCACTTAGTGCACCAGACTTTGTTGTTTTACGCCGAGCACTAGAGGGCAACAACACCTATAGCTTGGGAGCTATTGTAGCTCGTCGCCTCCATCTTAATAAATCACAGGGTGAAATACATAGTGGGATTTATGCTGCTCGTTTGGCGGCTCACTTCGAGGTTGAGATACGCCCTCATGATTTCCCTCTGACCAAAGTTTACCTAGACCGTGCAGCCATGGATCACCACCATTTTACTGATATCGAATCTCCTCACATCCCTATTCCGTATAACCTGGTTTTTAGTGTGAGGACTTGTGATGTTATTCCATTGCCTGCTCCTGCTTTGTTTGATTCTGTTGCCAGGGGAGGATATAGGATTATGCCAGCGGATATCATCACCTACCGGAATGCTCAGGCTGCTGCTGAGGCAGCACACGAGGCACCTCCGCAGTGGGATGAATGGATGCCCGCTCCTCAGGATCCCTACTACCCTCCAAGCAACTGATCAACTACCAAGTTTGGCCAAAATCCTAAGCTTGGGGGAGTATGTGTTTCCACTGACTTTACATTGATGTCTACTTATTTCATTCGTCGGTGTTCTCACTTTTTCATTCTATCATCCATGCTTAGATTTTTTTGCTTTCTTCTTATGTGTTTGAAAATTTTAGAAAAACCAAAAAAAATTAGTTGTAGTTAATTTACTTTCTATGCATGCTTAGTAGTTGTACTAAAAACAAAATCCAAAAAGATTTCCTTGTTCTTCTTTTGCTTGTTCGGAGCTGATGAAGCTATGTACCTAGGGTAGGGTCATGGATCTGTCCAAGATACCCTCCCCAAGGACATCTCTAAAAAGAACCAGAAGCATTCGAAGAAAAATCATCATCCACTCGACCATGAAGTTATGTTCCACTCGACAGTCTTGAAGACACTCGACCGTATGGGCAATCACTCGACTACCAGAAGATCTAGAGCCACTTCACTCTGCAACGGTCGGGAATTAAGTCATAGCTTTAATGGTCATTATGTATCCTTATTGCAAGTGTTACCAGTAGCGTCCTCGTCTTTATGTACCTTAAACCCCTTGTAACTAAGGGCGGGAGGGGTCTGGCGAACTCTATATAAGCCACCCCCCTCCTGAGGGACAAAGGTTCGCACTCCCTGTAACACACACGCATACAATCCAGTCGACCGCCTCCGGGCTCCGAGACGTAGGGCTGTTACTTCCTCCGAGAAGGGCCTGAACTCGTAAAACTCGCGTGTACAACTCCTCCATAGCTAAGATCTTGCCTCTACATTCCTAACCCCCATTCTACTGTCAGACTTAGAACCACGACAGTTGGCGCCCACCATGGGGCAGGTGTCTTAGCGACTTGTTGGAGAAGTTGTGATTTTTCCGATCCCCATCAACATGGTTTCAGGCGGAGGTTTGGCCAAGGGCCACGAGATCCGTCTCGGTGCGCTCGTATTCATCGCCGACGACTCCGCTTGGCTCCAGGAAGCGCCACTCGACGTCGAGGCGCTCCCCGTCCGCGGGGCAACGCACTTTCGCGTGTGCGTCCGTGGCGTCCTCCTACGGCAGTCGTCGACTCAGTATCGGTCGGCTCCCGTGTCGACCTCCCTCCCTGCAGCCCTCCGGGGCAAACGTTCGGGTCGGTCGAGGCTTCAGCGGTGGGTGAGGCATGCGGTGGCTCGCCAATCATCCACCCTCCAGGTCGCGGCAATCGAGCCCGACGAAAATCTCTACGACCTATTCGATTGGCTCCGTAGAGACTGCATCCGAGTGCAATAGCAGCGACCCCGTGGCAGAACTTTTGATGGTCAATGGACCACGTAGTCCTCCTGGCTTCACCCGCGAGGACGGAGGCGATGGTGGCGGTGATCCGTCGCATGTCCATGAAGAGTACCGACCCGAACCCCTCTCTTCGCAGAGGAGGGAGGAACTTCACCGCCGGAACATGGATGCACTTCACACTCCCATCGTTGGAGAAACCCCTGAGGCCCAGGCCTTGGAGGCGGCGCGCCTGGCCAACTTGGCTGAGCGCACTCGACTGGAGAACCTCCAGCGCGCACTCGACGAGCATGCTCAGCAGCGTGCTCCTGAATCCAGTCGACGTCAACCTTTCCCACCTCCGACTCAGGTATACCGAACTCCAATCCAGAATCTCGTAGCTGCGGCCTGAATAGCGGAGTCAATTCAACCTTCCCAATCAGAAGCTGGTCGAGGTTTGGTGCAGATCCGGGCCTTGCTCCGAGCCGCGGGAGAGCAGAATACAGTAGTATCTCAGTCGTGGAATAGGATTCACAGCAGATCCATGGTTGCAGACACAGTCCAGTCGGCTCACAGCCCAAGATCGCCCCCGAGGCGTGAGGGACATGGAGACCGACGAGATCAATACAGAACCCGTGAGAAGTATGATCACCGACTCGATCACGATGATCGTCGTCGAGTGCCCACGCCTCCCCCGAGGAGTGGATCATACATGCCCCGGCAGTAGGATGATAGGCGCCCTCACAGTGGTGGGCGAAGGATTCCAGTCGACCCTAGGGAACCGGGCTTTGATGCGAGATCTATTCTCGTTCAGGGTCTGGTCGACAGAAACAGAGCTCACAGAGAAGGCCCCGACAGAGATTTTCCAACCAACAACAGAGTGCATGTCTCAGGCCCAGAGTGCTTCAGCAGAGCCATCAGGGCCGCAGTGTTTCCTCCCAACTTCAGGTTGGTGGCTGGAGTCAATAAGTTCACTGGTGAGTCCAAGCCTGACACTTGGCTTGAGGATTACCGAGTGGTTGTACAGATCGGTGGCGGCAACGATGAAGTGGCCATGAAGCACCTTCCTTTGATGTTAGAGGGCTCGACCAAGGCGTGGCTGAATCAGTTAGCTCCTGGTAGTATTTGTACTTGGGAAGATCTTGCTCGAGTATTTGTCAGAACATTTGAAGGTACTTGCAAGCGGCCAGCAGGGTTGACAGAGTTACAGTGTTGCGTTCAGAAACCGAATGAAACTTTGAGAGATTATATCCAGAGATGGATCACATTGCACCACACAGTGGACAATGTGTCAGATCACCAAGCAATTTGTGCCTTCAAAGAAGGCATTAAGTATCGGGAGTTGAATCTGAAATTCGGTCGAACAGGAGATATGACTCTGACTCGGATGATGGATATTGCCACCAAGTACGCCAATGGTGAAGAAGAAGACCGACTCCAGAGTGGAAAGCACAAAACGGTCGCCCACGAAACCGGAGGGGGGGAACTCCAGTCGGAAGCAGAAGCACAAAGCCGAGCCAGCTGCTCCTGGAGAAGCTTTGGCCGTGACTCAAGGGAAGTTCAATTGGAAACCCAAAGGGCCGTGGAACCCCAAGAAAGTAAAAGATCAAGATGGAAATGATGTGCTGGATTTACCATGCCACATTCACACCAAGAAAGATGAAGAGGGTAATCTCATTTACCCAAAGCATACCACTCGACAGTGTCGACTCCTAATCCAGCAATTCCGAGAGAAATAGCCTAAGGAAAAGGAGAAGGAAGTAGACAAAGTTGAGGATGAGGAGGAGGACGATGATGGTTACCCCCACGTCAATTCCACTTTGATGATTTTCGCTGATGTTGAGAGTAGGAGTCGACTGAAAGTCATCAACAGAGAAGTGAACATGGTCGCTCCGGTGACACCCAGTTATTTGAAGTGGTCTCAGACTGCCATTACATTCGACCATTCCGATCACCCAGCGCACATAGCCACCCCCGGGAGGCAAGCGCTGGTGGTCGACCGAGTAGTCGAAGGCACTCGATTGACTAAGGTTCTGATGGATGGTGGCAGTGGTCTGAATATACTATATGCAGAGATGTTGAAAGGAATGGGCAATACGATGTCCAGACTCAGCGAAAGTAATATGAGTTTCCATGGGGTCATTCCTGGCAAGAATGCTGCATCACTCGGCCAGATCGCTCTCGATGTAGTGTTCGGTGATTCCAAGAATTACCGCAAAGAAAAGTTGACATTTAAAGTTGTGGATTTCCAGAGTGCTTATCACGCTATTCTAGGCAGGCCAGCTTATGCACGTTTTATGGCTCGACCATGTTACGTGTACCTCAAATTGAAGATGCCTGGTCCTAAAGGGGTGATCACTATCACTGGCAGTCAAAAGAAGGCAGAAGAGTGCTTCCAGAAGGGCTCAAAGATCGCTGATGCACAGATGGCGGTAGTGGAGTTGCAGAAGTATCAAAAAATGCAGATCCGAGTGATTTGTTGCGAGCTAAGAAGCCTGCCATTGATTCAGCATTCCAGTCGACTGGTGAAACGAAGCTGATTCATATTCATCCAACGGATCCCAATGCTGCTCCGACTCACATTTCAACAACACTCGACTCTAAATAGGAAGAAGCGCTCATCCAGTTCCTCCATGAGAACTGGGACATCTTTGCATGGAAACCTTCTGACATGCCAGGTGTTCCCAGGGGACTGGCTGAGCATCGTTTGTGAGTCGACCCAAAGGTGAAACCGGTTAAGGAACATCTTCGACGGTCCGCCGTACAAAAGAGGAAGGCAATCGGTGAAGAAGTGGCTCGACTTCTAGATGCTGAGTTTATCCGAGAGATTTACCACTCCGAGTGGTTAGCTAATGTTGTCATGGTCCCTAAGAAGGACGACTAACTTCGCATGTGCATCGACTTTAAACATATCAATCGGGCCTTCCTGAAAGATCACTTTCCTCTCCCTCGCATCGTCCAAATAGTCGACTCGACTGCGGGATGTGAGCGTTTGTCCTTTTTGGACGCTTATTCCAGGTATCATCAGATCCGTCTATACGGACCTGATGAGATAAAAACAGCTTTCATCACCTCATTTGGGTGCTTCTATTATGTCACTACGCCATTCGGTTTGAAGAATGCCGGAGCCACATTCATGAGGATGATCCAGAAGTGTCTGCTTACTCAAATCAGTCGGAATGTGGAAGCATACATGGATGACATTGTGGTCAAGTAACGAAAAGGTTCCGACCTACTGGCTGACCTTGCTGAAACCTTTACCAACCTCAAAAGGTATGATATCAAGCTTAATCCAACAAAGTGCACGTTTGGAGTTCCAGGCAGAAAATTACTCGGTTTTCTCGTTTCCGAACGAGGGATCGACGCTAACCCAGAGAAAGTGGGTGCCATACTCTGGATGAAATGTCCTGTGCATGTGCATGATGTCCAGAAGCTTACTAGTTGTTTGGCCGCCCTAATTCGATTCATTTCTCGCCTCAGTGAAAAGGCACTGCCTCTTTACCGACTGATGAAGAAGTCAGATAAGTTCGAGTGGACTCCTGAAGCTGACGCAACATTTGTAGAGCTCAAAGCCCTGCTTTCCACCCAGCCAGTGCTTGTTGCTCCAATCAGCAAAGAGCCTTTACTGCTTTACATTGCAGCCACTGGACAAGTCGTCAGTACAGTACTTACGGTCGAGCGGGAAGAAGAAGGAAAAGCTTACAAAGTTCAGCGCCCAGTATACTATGTTTTTAAAGTTTTGACTCCATCAAAGCAAAGATATCCACATTATCAGAAGCTTGTTTATTGGATTTATATGACCACGAAGAAGGTTGCACATTACTTATCTGATCACTCCATTACAGTCATCAACGATGCTCCATTATCAGAGATTCTGAATAATAGAGATGCAACTGGTCGAGTGGCAAAGTGGGCGATTGAACTCCTTCCCTTAGATATCAAGTTCGAGGCAAAGAAAGCTATCAAGTCCCAAGCAATAGCAGATTTCCTCACCGAGTGGATTGAACATCAACTGCCGACTCAAGTTCACTCGGAGCACTGGACCATGTTCTTTGATGGTTCCAAGATGCTGAATGGTTCCGGTGCTGGGGTGGTATTGGTATCCCCCCGAGGAGACAAGCTCAGATATGTCCTCCAGATTCACTTTGGTTCCTCCAATAACGAAGCAGAATATGAAGCACTCTTGTATGGGTTACGTATGGCCATTTCACTCGGCGTCCGTCGCCTCATGGTCTATGGCGACTCAGATTTGGTAGTTAATCAGGTGATGAAGGAATGGGATGTCAGAAGCCCAGCCATGACTGGTTACTGCAACGCGGTGAGGAAGTTGGAAAAGAAGTTTGAGGGGTTACAGCTCCATCATGTACCCCGACTGAAAAATCAAGCACCAGATGATTTAGCAAAGATAGGCTCCAAGAGAGAAGCTATTCCCAGCAACGTGTTCCTGGAGCACATTCATGCACCTTCAGTTCAAGAAGATCCCTTCGCTGAAGAGCCCCCGCAGCCTAGGAGTGCCACAGATCCGACTGAAGTCGAGGTCCCAGCCGTGGTCAACTTAATCATGGAGGTGTTGGTCATCACTCCCGACTAGACCGTGCCATACATTGCATATATCCTTAGGAAAGAGCTCCCAGAGGATGAAGAAGAGGCTCGATAGATCGTCCGTCGATCCAAGGCCTTTACTGTAATAAGGGGTCAACTATTTAGAGAAAGTGCAACTGGAGTTAGCCAGAAATGCATAACACCAGAAGAAGGCCGAGTGATCCTCCACGACATCGATTCGGGGACCTGTGGTCACCATGCGTCCTCTCGGACCATTGTGGCTAAAGCATACCGAGCTGGATTTTATTGGCCACGAGCAAATGAAATGGCAAAAGATATAGTCGACAGATGTGAAGGCTGCCAGTTCTACTCCACTATGTCACACAAACCTGCATCAGCCCTGAAGACCACCCCACTCTTCTGGCCCTTTGCTGTTTGGGGATTGGACATGGTTGGTCCACTGAGGACTGGTAGGAGCGGCTTCACGCATGTGCTTGTAGTAGTCGACAAGTTTACCAAATGGATTGAAGCCAAGCCTATTAAGAATCTTGAAGCTAGTACTGCCGCCAGCTTCATCAGAGAGTTGATTTTCAGATATGGGGTTCCGCACAGCATCATCACTGACAACGGATCAAACTTCGATTCTGATGAGTTCAAAACCTTCTATGCCTCACAAGGCACACGAGTCGACTGTGCTTCAGTCGCCCATCCCCAGTCGAATGGACAAGCAAAAAGAGCAAATGGCATGATTCTCAAAGGACTGAAACCCCGACTGATGCGAGATCTCAAGAACGTAACGGGTGCCTAGGTTGATGAACTTCCTTCAGTTCTTTGGGGATTGACGACAGCTCCTAATCGGTCGACTTGCCGAACTCCATTCTTCTTGGTCTATGGGGCTGAAGCTGTTCTACCGAGTGACTTGCTTCATAATGCACCACGAGTTGAGCTCTTCTCTAAAGATGAAGCAGAACAAGCTCGGCAAGACGCAGTCGACCTCCTAGAGGAGGAAAGAGAGATGGCCTTGATCCGGTCAACCATTTATCAACAAGACTTGCGTCGATTCCATGCTTTAACACGTGAAGGGTCGAGACTTTCAAGAGGGAGACTTGGTTCTTCGAGTGGATCAGCAGAAACCACTCAAGCCCGCCCCAGCTTGGGAAAGTCCCTTCGTTGTCACCAGAGTGCTCCACAATGGAGCATACCACCTTTACAGTGTCGAGCATAAGAAGGATGAGCCACGGGCTTGGAACGCGGAGCTGCTCCGCCCCTTTTATACTTAAGTACTCGTTCGAATAAAATGTAATAAGAAATACCTTTGTAATTTGTTTATCAAAGACAAGAGCTTTACTGTCCTCTGGCACAATTGTTGTTGCTTTTGTTTATGTCTGAAAACCCCCAGTGGGTGACTTAGCTGCGAATCCATTTCGCCTGACATAGCTGCGAATCCGTTTCGCCTAAGTTCGAAAGAAAATCCTACCGAGTGGTGAGCAATCCTCTCACTCGGGGGCTTAGCTGCGAACCTGTTTCGCCTAAGTTTTTCAAAATCCTACCGAGTGGTGAGCAAGCCTCTCACTCGGGGGCTTAGCTGCGAACCCGTTTCGCCTAAGTTTTTCAAAATCCTACCGAGTGGTGAGCCAGCCTCCCACTCGGGGGCTTAGCTGCAGTCCAGTACTCGCCTAACTTTAAGAAAATCCTACCGAGTGGTGAGCAAGCCTCTCACTCGGGGCCTTAGCTGCGAACCCATTTCGCCTAAGTTCTTCAAAATCCTACCGAGTGGTGAGCAAGCCTCTCACTCGGGGGCTTAGCTGCGAACCCGTTTCGCCTAAGTTTTTCAAAATCCTGCCGAGTGGTGAGCAAGCCTCTCACTCGGGGGCTTAGCTGCGAACTTGTTTTGCCTAAGTTTTTCAAAATCCTACCGAGTGGTGAGCCAGCCTCCCACTCGGGGGCTTAGCTGCAGTCTAGTACTCGCCTAAGTTTGTAAAATCCTACCGAGTGGTGAGAAATCCTCCCACTCGGGGGCTTAGCTGCAGTCCAGTACTCGCCTAAGTTTGTAAAATCCTACCGAGTGGTGAGCAATCCTCCCACTCGGGGGCTTAGCTGTAGTCTAGTACTCGCCTAAGTTTGTAAAATCCTACCGAGTGGTGAGAAATCCTCCCACTCGGGGGCTTAGCTACAGTCCAGTACTCGCTTAAGTTTGTAAAATCCTACCGAGTGGTGAGCAATCCTCCCACTCGGGGGCTTAGCTGCAGTCTAGTACTCGCCTAAGTTTGTAAAATCCTACCGACTGGTGAGCAATCCTCCCACTCGGGGGCTTAGCTGCAGTCGAGTACTCGCCTAAGTTTGTAAAATCCTACCGAGTGGTGAGCAATCCTCCCACTTGGGGGCTTAGCTACAGTCCAGTAACTCGCCTAAGTTTGTAAAATCCTACCGAGTGGTGAGCAATCCTCCCAATCAGGGGCTTAGCTGCAGTCCAGTACTCGCCTAAGTTAGTAAATTCTACCGAGTGGTGAGCAATCCTCCCACTCGGAGGCTTAGCTACAGTCCAGCTCTCACCTGCAAGGACGATGAGGTGCAGGTTGACTACAACCTTCTCCTTTGGAGCTGCACCACAAGTACAATGTACGCTCCATCCCTACCCGCAAGGGCGACGAGGTGCAGGTCGACCGCGGCCCTCTTCTCCGAGCTATGCCACAAATACAACTTGCGCTCCATCCTTATCCGCAAAGACGACGAGGTGCAGGTTGACTGTGGCCCTCTTGTTTGAGCTACGCCACAAATACAATGTGCGCTCCATCCTTGTCCGCAAGGACAACGAGGCGCAGGTCGACTTCAACCTTCTCCTTCGAGCTACACCACAAATACAACGTACGCTCCATCCTTGTCCGCAAGGACGATGAGGCGCAGGTCGACTGCAACCTTCTCCTTCAAGCTATACCACAGATACAACGTGTGCTCCATCCTTGTCCGCAAGGACGACAAGACACAGTTCGATTGAAGTCTCCATTTCAAGGCTACATCTCAAACACGAAGGTCATTCCAAATAGGGAGCAGATTCCAAAAGCAATTGCAAGTATACTCAAAAGCAGTTTGGATAAATCCTAAAGTTCCAAGCGACAAATCAAAAGTATTCGAGCATCAGGCCCAAAGGAGTTTAATGGTTACAGCAACCACTCGGCATTCCGAGGAAAATCTAAGACAGTTTTAAATCTCATAGTTTGTTCACTCGTCAGGAGGAGGGCTGGAAGGATCGATGAATTCATCCAAGTTGATTCCATCTGCGATCCGAGTGGCAGCAGCGATGAAAGTCTCCATAAAGGGCTAGAAGTCATGCCTTTTGGTGTTGGCGACCTTGATCGCCGCCAGCTTTTCTTCACGAGCTTCCTTGCAGTGGACCCTTACCAAGGACAACGCCACGTCAGGACCACACCGGGCAGAGGACTTCTTCCACTCTTGCACTCGACCAGGAATCTCGTTGAGCCGAGTCATCAGAGATTCGAGGTCATTTTGAAGCGTCGCCTCTGGCCAGAGTGATGAGTCGATCCGTGAAACTGCCACCTTCAAACGAGCGAGGTAACTTGTGACGCTGGCGACGCGGGATTCCAGTCGAAGCACATTCATGGCAGCCTCGTCGCCGACCGGAGAAACGATAGGGTCTAAACCCGTCTCGATCCTTCCAGTTTCCTCGTCAAAGTTTTGGCAGAATTCTGCAGTCAAAGAGTTAGTGAGTCGACTGGACAAGATTAACTTGCAAGCAGTAAAGCAGTCGGATTAAAAGGAGTACCTTCCAGCATAAGATAGAGCTTCTTGGCAAGAGTTCTCAGATAGGCTTCCGTGTCATTTCTCTTACGGACTGCGGACTCTAGGTTCTCATTCAGAGCAATCTTATCCTTCTTCAGACGAGTTACCTCTCGGCTGGACTCATTGAGAGAGGACTTCAGCTTGGATACTTCTCCTTCCAATGCTCCGACCGAAGCCAGCTTCTGGTCTGCAAGGGCAGTCTTATCTTGAGCTTCCTTCTGCGCAGCGGCAAGGTCCAAGTTCTTATTCTCTAGAGCCAACCTCATTTTCTCTGCGAAAGAAGCAATCAGATCAAACAAGAGATCGAAGAAATATCTTAAAAGACGATCCACGTGAACAGTCGACATGCAGTTACCTTCCATACCAGCAACTTCATCTTGAGCTTTCTTCAACTTTTGTTGGGCTAGCTCCAAGTCGAGGTTGAGTTGCCTCTGCTTCTCCTCAAATTCGGCAAACTTAGAAATGAGAGTACAAGATTTCTGTAGTAGGTAAAAGATGTGTCAATCAACAAGATCAAAGATTATTTACTTTCGAGTAAATAAAACTTAAAAGTTTACTCAGACCCCAGTCGACCGCCCGCAGTCGACTGCGGTCTCGGGGACTACACCCAGCGGGTCCACTTGGCGTGCCCCCACTGGTTCAGACCCCGCTCGACCGGTCCGCCCGGGTCGATATATATATATATAAAGAAGAACTATTCAGACCCTGGTCGACTGCCAGTAGTCGACCGCGGTCTCGGGGACTACACCCAGTGGGTGCATTTGGCGTGCCCCCACTGGTTCAGATCCCATTCGAACGGTCCGCCCGGGTCGAGTGGAAGAAAGGAAAGGGAAAAGGACTCAGACCCCAGTCGACTGCCCGCAGTCGACTGTGGTCTCGGGGACTACACCCAGTGGGTGCACTTAGCGTGCCCCCACCAGTTCAGATCCCACTCGCCCAGGCCGAGTGGAAGAGCGCAAGTGCTAGAGACAACAAAACACCCAGTGGGTGTACAGATTCGACGCAGAAAATATTTTAGGTAGCATATCCTAATAGAACAAGGTCAGTCGAAAGTCTACTTACCTGGACATTGGCCCGAAGAGCCGTGCTGGCATCGTAAGCAGCCTAGCTATTCTCGTGCACCGTATTCATCCGCTCCATCATCACATTAGCCTGACGGATGGCCTCGGCAGCCACATCCGACTGGTTTTCCGGAACATGGTAGTTGGTGAAGAAGGGGGCAGACGACCCAGGTGCGGCAGCTTGGAGCTCCGAAGCATGAGGTTGGACGATTGAAGGAAACACTGGTACAATCGACGGCGCAAGGCGCTCACTCGACAATGGGACAACGAAAGTTACGGAGGCCCGACCTGCGTCTTCAGATTGCTGGACGGTTGGTGTTGTCATCGGTCCCTGCTGAGACGTCTTGCCATATGCTACTTTTTTGTTCTTTCTGGGCCTAGGGGTCACATCTTCATCATCATCCGGAAGATCGATGACGTTGGGTGGGACTGCAAATAAATCAGTCGACCCCAAGTGAATCGCCAGAATTTAATCGACCAAATAATCAAGAACAAGACCATGAGAGTCTTACCTGGGTTGGAGGTAACCACGTCTTCCATTTCCTCGTCTCGGTATTGGTAGGAAGAAGTTCCAGATGTAGCAGCACTGCAAATGTCAACATTCAGTCTATTATGTTCTGTTGCTCGAGTCGACCAAAAGATCGGGTCAGATGATTACCCGGAGATGGTGGGGATGGTCACTTCGATCCTGGGCAAAACCTTCGGTGGTTTGGAGGAGGTGGCCTTCAATGCTTTCGGCGCGGGAGGCGGCGCAGTCTTGAGTTGTTTTGATACCTTCTCAGTCGGCACCGGAGAAGATGTCCGAGGGCGCTTCGAAGATGGCCCAGTCAGTGCGGCCGTCAGGTCAGGGGTGCTCGCCGGGTTGTGATCGTGCTTGGACCTTCTCTCTCTGCGAGGCGGCGAGTCGACTTCTTCTTCATCACTCAAGTCGTCGCTCTCCTCGTCCTCCTCTGCATCCGAGCGCCACTCCCCACTCTCGCCCCCGCTCGCCCCTTCCTTGACATTTTGCTCCTGCACTCCATTGGGCATCGAGTACATATCAATAAGAGCCTGAAAAGACAATGAACAAAAGAAATACAGTCGACCATCAACAAGTTGTTACATAGTGAATCAAGAAGATACTTGGCAATGCAGAATCATACCTGTTCCGGCTGGCGCAAATGGTCGAATGGAATCACCCTCGTAGACCCCCGGGGATTATCTTTGTTGCCGGTGATTCCTCTCAGCCACTTCTCCACTGTGTCTTCACTAACGTCCTCCGGGTGGATCCGAGTGGAGTCCTCGAGTCTAGAGTACATCCACATCGGATGGTCACGGGCTTGGAGTGGTTGGATGCGTCGACTGAGAAAGACCTCCAGCAGGTCCATACCAGTCACTCCGTCGCAGACAAGTTGGACGACCCGCTCGACCAACACCTTCACCTGCGCCTTCTCTTCCGGGATAACCCTCAAGGAGGAGGGCTTCTCCACTCGAGCCAAGGAAAAGGGGGGAAGTCCAGTCGACTAGCCCGGGGTCGGCTGGTCCTTCCAGTAAAACCAGGTCGACTTTCAGCCCCGGACCGAGTCAGGAAGGATCATAGCTGGGAAGGTGCTCTTGTTCCTCATTTGAATTCCAAGGCCCCCGCACATCTGTATCACGTGCGTCCTCTCGTCACTCGGGTTGGCCTTTTTGACCATCTGGGAGCGACATGTGAATATGTGCTTGAAGAGACCCTAGTGTGGTCGGCAACCCAAGAAACTCTCGCACATGGACACGAAGGCAGCAAGGTACACGATGGTGTTTGGAGTAAAGTGGTGAAGTTGAGCCCCTAAGAAGTTCAAAAAACCACGAAAGAAAGGGTGGGGAGGCAAAGAAAACCGGCGGTTGACATGCGTGGCGAGGAGAAAGCACTCACCCTCCCGCGGCCGTAGCTCGGTCTCGTTCCCCGGGAGCCGCGCCAATTCGTGGGGGATCAGTCCCCCCTCAACCAGATCGTCGATGCCGTCTTGGCTGATCGTCGAGCGGATCCAGTCGCCCTGGATCCAGCCCGGCGGCAGGCCGGACCTTGATGAGGATCCACCCCGGCTGGTCCTCTTTCCTTTTGCCTTCGCCGTCGCCTTCTTTGCACGCTCCAACGCCACTGTCTTCTCCTTCCCCATGGCAGCGAATCGAGTCCAAGCGGGGCTACGGCGCCGAGAGCTGAAGCAGGCGCAGCGGAGAAATCTAAGGAAGAAGAAGGAGAATGAGGGCGCACTATTCAAAAGCCCGGTCCGGTGCCTTTTATAAGGACAATTCCGAGTGACTGACTTGTAGGCCCGGACGATCTTATCAACTCCCGCAACAGTCGCGCGCGTGATATGTGGCAAAAATGGTGGCGCGGGGATCGAGGCGACCTGCCTAATCCGTCCCGATTACCGTTGTAACGCCCCGAGACCGTTGCGCTAGGTGTCTTCCAGTTATTCGCTGTTGTTGCCTTGTATTTTGCTTGCATGTCATGCATTTCATATCATGTCATCATGTCCATTTCATTTGCATACATGTTCGTCTCATGCATCCGAGCATTTTCCCCGTTGTCCGTTTTGCGATCCGACGCTCCTATGTCCTCCGGTGTCCCCTTTTGCCTCTTTTCGTGTGCAGGTGTTAAACGTTCTCGGATTGGACCGAGACTTGCCAAGCGGCCTTGGCATACTACCGGTAGACCGCCTGTCAATTTTCGTGCCATTTGGACTTCGTTTGATACTCCAACGGTTAACCAAGGAACCGTAAATGCCTCGTGTGTGTTGCAGCGCAACACCCCCTCAAAGTGGCCCAAACCCATCCAAACCCCATCCATCCTCTCGGTCGTTCGATCACGATCGCGTGGCCGAAAACCACACCTCATTTGGACTCTCCTAGCTCCCTCTACCTATATATATGTGTCTCCCTCCGAAAATTTCCCGCGGTCTAACCCTAGATCCAACTCCCTCCGCGCCGCCGGACATGTCCGTCGGCACAGGGCGCGTCCACCCCCGCCGCCACCTCGTTCTGGCAAATCGGCGGCCGCCATGTCGTCACCGCCGCCTCCCTCCTCCACTAGCGCGTCGCCATGTGGCGCTGCCTCCCTCCTCCACTAGCGCGTCGCCATGTGGCGCTGCCTCCCTCCTCCACCGTGCAGCCCGGGGAAGCCCATCGCAGGCCCGCCCGGGCCCGGATCTGCACGCCGCCACCCGTGCCCGGCGACCCTCGCCGCGTCTCCGCCGCCATGCGCCTGGGCCGCCGCCCCGCCGCATGCACCATTCCTTGCCACCACTGACCGCTGCTCCGCCCAGCGCCGGAGCTCCCTCGTCGCCGCCCCGCCGCGAGTTGCCGCCGGATCCGGCCGGAATGGATCTGGAGGGAATCCAGTTGCCCCAGCGCCCCGCGACCTTCCCGACGGTCCCTGCCAAGCGAGCCTCACTGGTGCCCCTCTCCAGCGACAGCACCGCCACCGCCATGGTTGTGCTCGGGTTCGAGCAGGAGCGGTTCGTCCCGCTCGCGTCGCTTGCGTGGGCCGTGTCCACTCGATGGGCCCAGCTTCAGCGCCTCCCATCCGCCGGCCCACTTCCTCGCAGCCCAGCCCAGCTCCACCAGATGTCCAGGGGCCGCAAGGTGAGCCCCGCTCGCTATCCCACACCCTGCGCGTCACATAGTACCTTGCACTCATCTCAGTTTTCCTTTCTGAAAACGACTAAGTCCTGAGATTCCATATTCATGTGCCCATGTTCATCATGCCATAACTTTGTGCTTGCTGCTCCATTTTGCGTGCATGAGATACTGAAATGTTCGTCATGATGCCCTCTTCATTTCATTCCATTGCATGATGCTTGTTTGAGTTCATCTTGATGCCCTAAATGCTGTTGCAAGAGTGTTATGTAATGTTAGTTTCTGTTTCTTAATAGATTATGGACATTTGTCATTTTTGCCATGATTAATGTGTGCCTCCTATGAGTATGAGCTCTACATGTGTTTCGTTATATGCCATGCCATCTTTACAGGGGTGTGTGCCATGTATTTTTGTGATCAATGTGGTGACTAGCACAAGCATGCAAAGTAGCTGTCGTGATGTTGCTGATTTTAGGGACTTAGAATTTCACTAAGTCATTTTCCTGCTATTATTTTTATGCCATTTATTCATGTTGCTACAGAGTATTCCATGACTCTTTTGAGCATGTTCAGTAAGGATGATTTTGAGATATTGTTATGCTCTATCCATCCATGTCTTTGTTTGCAATTATGGAGTGCCCTAGCATGACTCAATCTTGCTCTAGTTTTGCTATAAAATATTCCTGGCAGATTGTTTACATGTTATTCAATTTTCCCAAGGTTGTTGTAGTTGATCCATGCATGCTATGAGTTTGTTCTTGCCATGGTTAGCTACTTGATCATGTATTATTGCTGGGTGTATGCTTAGTTTGTCATGCAATGCCTTGTGGTGAGTGCATCGAGCTCGTAAACATGCCTACGTAACTCTGTTTATGCCATGTCCAGTTTTCTGCAAAGTCTGAATCTGTTAACGAAACTTGCTATGTTTACATGGGTGCCATCATACCTTCTGATCCTTTTTGGCTTATGGTCAGTAAAGGACTTTTGTTGTATGCTTTGAGTAGGTTCATGCCATGCCTTGATTTGCCATGATATGTTCCTGTAGCATGTTGTTATCCTGCTATAAACATTGCTTCCTGATGTTAAATCCTGACATGTTATTTTCACTAAGTCTGTGAACCTGATATCTTTTGCACTTTTGCCATGCTTGTTTGAACCTGCTATTGTGTGAATTAGCCGTAGCTCGGTGTTCATCTTTTGTCAACCATCTTGAGTGGATGACTACCATGTGCCTTGTTGCTATGTTAGAGTATAGCAGCTTATTTTTCTTGTTGCATTTAGATGGCCTCGTGCTATTAATCGCAGATTTGTGCCATTATTGTTTTGCTTGCCATTTGCAAACCGTGCATCCGATTCCAGTGATATTTATATCGATTTCGACCGAAATCAACTCATCTTTCCAGCGGCACTCTTGGTTTTCCAAGTTGAGGCCTGGTTCAATCTTCCTTTCCGAAGCATGCATATGCATTGCATTTCACATCCCGCTTGTCATGCAATGTTTTGCATCATGTTGCTTGCGCATTGCACCGTGGTTGATCGTGGTTCCCTTTGCTTGTGTTCTTGCTTTGGGTAGAGCTGGGAGACGAGTACGTGATTGAGGAACCCGTTGAGTACGCTTACGAGGGTCAAGCTTACGTCAACTTGGAGAACTTTGCAGGCAAGATGACTAAACCCTCGAAATCACTTCTATCCTTGCTTGCTAGTTGCTCGCTCTATTGCTATGCCTGTGCTGCGATACCTAACACATGCTTTATCATGCCTCCCATATTTCCATGCCAAACCTCTAACCCACCTTTCCTAGCAAACCGTTGTTTGGCTATGTTACCGCTTTGCTCAGCCCCTCTTATAGCGTTGTTAGTTGCAGGTGAAGATTAGAGTTTGTTCCTTGTTCGAACATGATTATTGTTGGGATATCACAATATATCTTATTTTATTAATGCATCTATATACTTGGTAAAGGGTGGAAGGCTCGGCCTTATGCCTGGTGTTTTGTTCCACTCTTGCCGCCCTAGTTTCCGTCATACCGGTGTTATGTTCCTCGATTTTGTGTTCCTTATGTGGTTGGGTTATAATGGGAACCCCTTGACAGTCCGCCTTGAATAAAACTCCTCCAGCAAGGCCCAACCTTGGTTTTACATTTGCACTAACATCCTAGCCTTATTCCCTTGGGTTTCCGGAGCCCGAGGGTCATCTTTATTTTAACCCCCCCGGGCCAGTGCTCCTCTGAGTGTTGGTCCAAACTAGAGTCCTTTGCAGCGCCCCCTCGGGGAAACTCGAGGTTTGGTTTTAGCTGTACGGAGCACTCATCCGGTGTGCCCTGAGAACGAGATATGTGCAGCTCCTATCGGGATTGGTCGGCACATCCGGGCGGCTTTGCTGGTCTTGTTTTACCATTGTCGAAATGTCTTGCAACCAGGATTCCAAGTCTGATCGGGTCTTCCTGGGAGAAGGAATATCCTTCGTTGACCGTGGGAGCTTGTGATGGGCTAAGTTGGGACACCCCTGCAGGGTTTTTGAACTTTCGAAAGTCGTGCCCGCGGTTATGGGCAGATGGGAATTTGTTAATGTCCGGTTGTAGAGAACTTGACACTTAACTTAATGAAAATGCATCAACCGCGTGTGTAGCCGTGATGGTCTCTTTTCGGCGGAGTCCAGGAAGAGAACAGGGTCTCGTGTTATGCTTGAACGTAAGTAGTCTAGGATCACTTCTTGATCATAGATTCTTGAACATGCTTTGCCTTCTCTCCTCGCTCTCATTTATGTATGTTAGCCACCATAGATGCTAGTGCTTGCTGCAGCTCCACCTCATACCTTTTCCCTACCCATAAGCTTAAATATTCTTGATCGCGAGGGTGTGAGATTGCTGAGTCCCAGTGACTCACAGATTACTTCCAAAACTAGTTGCAGGTGCCGATGATACCGTGCAGGTGACACAATCGAGCTCAAGGAGGAGGTCGATGGAGCCTAGTCGGGGCGATTGGGGATCTTTTGTATTAGGGGTAGTCTTCTTTTATTTTGGTTCTGTAGTCGGACCTTGTTTGTATCTGGATGATTTAATGCTTTATTCATGAATTGTGTGAAGTGGCGATTGTAAGCCAACTCTGTATCTCTTTTGTTGGGGAACGTTGCAGAAAGACTAGTAACGGCAAGAAAGTTGACAAATCTACGCCCACAACTCATTGTGTTCTACTCGCGCAAGAAGAACTACGCATAGACCTAGCTCATGATGCCACTGTTGGGGAACGTTGCAGAAAACAAAAATTTTCCTACTCGTTTCACCAAGATCATCTAGGAGTTCATCTAGCAACGAGTCATTGGATGCATCTACATACCTTTGTAGATCACGCACGGAAGCGTTCAAAGAACGGTGATGATGTAGTCGAACACGACGTGATCCAAATCACCGATGACCAAGCGCCGAACGGACGGCACCTCCGCGTTCAACACACGTACGGGACGGGAGACGTCTCCTCCTTCTTGATCCAGCAAGGGGGGAGGAGAGCTTGATGAAGATCCAGCAGCACGACGGCGTGGTGGTGGATGCAGGGCGTCACAGTAGCAGGGCTTCGCCTATACTATGAGGGAGAGATGTAACGGGGAGAGAGGGAGGCGCCAGGGGCTGGTGTGTCAAGTCCCTCCTCTCCCTCACTATATATAGGAGGGCCAAGGGGGGTTGGTGCGCAGCCTAGGAGATCTGATCTCCTAGGTGCGGCGGCCAGGGGGAGGATTCCCTCCCCCCCAAGGCACCTAGAGGTGCCTTCCACCACTTGGACTCCTCCCCCATGGAAACCCTAGGCGCATGGGCCTAGTAGGGCTGGTGCCCTTGGCCCATGTAGGCCAACGCGCAACCCCTACAGCCCATGTGGCCCCCCGGGACAGGTGGCCCCACCCGGTGGGCCCCCGGGACCCCTCCGGTGGTCCCGGTACAATACCGATAACCCCGAAACTTGTCCCGATGGCCGAAACAGCACTTCCTATATATAATTCTTTACCTCCAGACCATTCCGGAACTCCTCGTGACATCCGGGATCTCATCCGGGACTCCGAACAACATTCGGGTTCCTGCATATACATATCTTCACAACCCTAGCGTCACCGAACCTTAAGTGTGTAGACCCTACGGGTTCGGGAGACAAGCAGACATGACCGAGACGACTCTCCGGCCAATAACCAACAGCGGGATCTGGATACCCATGTTGGCTCCCACATGCTCCACGATGATCTCATCGGATGAACCACGATGTCAAGGATTCAATCAATCCCGTATGCAATTCCCTTTGTCAATCGATATGTTACTTGCCCGAGATTTGATCGTCGGTATCCCAATACCTCGTTCAATCTCGTTACCGGCAAGTCACTTTACTCGTACCGTAATGCATGATCCCGTGACCAGACACTTGGTCACTTTGAGCTCAATATGATGATGCATTACCGAGTGGGCCCAGTGATACCTATCCGTCATACGGAGTGACAAATCCCAGTCTTGATCCATGTCAACCCAACAGACACTTTCGGAGATACCCGTAGTATACCTTTATGGTCACCTAGTTACGTTGTGACGTTTGGTATACCCAAAGCACTCCTACGGTATCCGGGAGTTACACGATCTCATGGTCTAAGGAAAAGATACTTTGACATTGGAAAACTCTAGCAAACGAACTATACGATCTTGTGCTATGTTTAGGATTGGGTCTAGTCCATCACATCATTCTCCTAATGATGTGATCTCGTTATCAATGACATCCAATGTCCATAGTCAGGAAACCATGACTATCTGTTGATCAACGAGCTAGTCAACTAGAGGCTTACTAGGGACATGTTGGTGTCTGTTATTCACACATGTATTACGATTTCCGGATAATACAATTATAGCATGAATAAAGACAATTATCATGAACATGGAAATATAATAATAATGCTTTTATTATTGCCTCTAGGGCATATTTCCAACAGTCTCCCACTTGCACTAGAGTCAATAATCTAGTTACATTGTGATGAATCGAACACCCATGGAATTCTGGTGTTGATCATGTTTTGCTCTAGGGAGAGGTTTAGTCAACGAATCTGCTACATTCAGGTCCGTATGTACTTTACAAATCTCTATGTCTCCATTTTGAACATTTTCACGAATGGAGTTGAAGCGACGCTTGATGTGCCTTGTCTTCTTGTGAAACCTGGGCTCCTTGGCAAGTGCAATAGCTCCAGTGTTGTCACAAAAGAGTTTGATTGGCCCCGACGCATTGGGTATGACTCCTAGGTCGGTGATGAACTCCTTCACCCATATTGCTTCACGTGCTGCCTCCGAGGCTGCCATGTACTCCGCTTCACATGTAGATCCCGCCACGACGCTCTGCTTGCAGCTGCACCAGCTCACTGCTCCACCATTCAACATATACACGTATCCGGTTTGTGACTTAGAGTCATCCAGATCTGTGTCGAAGCTAGCGTCGACGTAACCCTTTACGACGAGCTCTTCGTCACCTCCATAAACGAGAAACATCTCCTTAGTCCTTTTCAGGTACTTCAGGATATTCTTGACCGCTGTCCAGTGTTCCTTGCCGGGATTACTTTGGTATCTGCCTACCAAACTTACGGCAAGGTTTACATCAGGTCTGGTACACAACATGGCATACATAATAGAACCTATGGCTGAGGCATAGGGGATGACACTCATCTCTTCTATTTCTTCTGCCGTGGTCGGACATTGAGCTGAGCTCAATTTCACACCTTGTAACACAGGTAAGAACCCCTTCTTAGAATGATCCATATTGAACTTCTTCAATATCTTATCAAGGTATGTGCTTTGTGAAAGACCTATGAGGCGTCTCGATCTGTCTCTATAGATTTTGATGCCTAATATATAAGCAGCTTCTCCAAGGTCCTTCATTGAAAAACTCTTATTCAAGTAGGCCTTGATGCTGTCCAAGAGTTCTATATCATTTCCCATCAATAGTATGTCATCTACATATAATATGAGAAATGCTACAGAGCTCCCACTCACTTTCTTGTAAACGCAGGCTTCTCCATAAGTCTGTGTAAACCCAAACGCTTTGATCATCTCATCAAAGCGAATGTTCCAACTCCGAGATGCTTGCACCAGCCCATAAATCGAGCGTTGGAGCTTGCACACCTTGTCAGCATTCTTAGGATTCGACAAAACCTTCCGGCTGCATCATATACAATTCTTCCTTAAGGAAACCATTAAGGAATGCCGTTTTGACGTCCATTTGCCATATCCTCATAATCGTAGAATGCGGCAATTGCTAACATGATTCGGACGGACTTTAGCTTCGCTACCGGTGAGAAAGTCTCATCGTAGTCAACCCCTTGAACTTGTCGATAACCCTTAGCGACAAGCCGAGCTTTATAGATGGTCACATTACCATCCGCGTCTGTCTTCTTCTTAAAGATCCATTTATTCTCTATGGCTCGCCGTTCAACGGGCAAGTCAGTCAAAGTCCATACTTCGTTTTCATACATGGATCCTATCTCGGATTTCATGGCTTCTAGACATTTGTCGGAATCCGGGCCCGCCATCGCTTCTTCATAGTTCGAAGGTTCACCGTTGTCTAACAACATGATTTCCAAGACAGGGTTGCCGTACCACTCTGGTGCGGAACGTGTCCTCGTGGACCTTCGAATCTCAGTAGGAGCTTGATCAGAAGTATCTTGATCATTATCATTAACTTCCTCTCTAGTCGGTGCAGGCACCTCAGGAACATTTTCTTGAGTTGCGCCATTTGCCGGTTCAAGAGGTAATACTTCATCAAGCTCTACTTTCCTCCCACTTACTTCTTTCGAGAGAAACTCTTTCTCTAGAAAGGACCCATTCTTGGCAACAAAGATCTTGCCTTCGGATCTGAGGTAGAAGGTGTACCCAATAGTTTCTTTTGGGTATCCTATGAAGACGCATTTTTCCAACTTGGGTTCGAGCTTCTCAGGTTGAAGTTTCTTCACATAAGCATCGCATCCCCAAACTTTTAGAAACGACAGCTTAGGTTTCTTCCCAAACCATAATTCATATGGTGTCGTCTCAACGGATTTCGACGGAGCCCTATTTAAAGTGAATGCGGCAGTCTCTAAAGCATAGCCCCAAAAAGATAGCGGTAAATCAGTAAGAGACATCATAGACCGCACCATATCCAATAGAGTGCGATTACGACGTTCGGACACACCGTTACATTGAGGTGTTCCAGGCGGCGTGAGTTGTGAAACTATTCCACATTTTCTTAAGTGTGTACCAAATTCATGACTCAAGTATTCTCCTCCACGATCTGATCGTAGAAACTTGATTTTCCTGTCACGTTGATTCTCAACCTCACTCTGAAATTCCTCGAACTTTTCAAAGGTTTCAGACTTGTGTTTCATTAAGTAGACATACCCATATCTACTTAAGTCATCAATGAGGGTGAGAACATAACGATAGCCACCGCGAGCCTCAACACTCATTGGACCGCACACATCAGTATGTATGATTTCCAATAAGTCGGTTGCTCGCTCCATTGTTCCTGAGAACGGAGTCTTGGTCATTTTACCCATAAGGCATGGTTCGCACGTGTCAAATGATTCATAATCAAGAGACTCTAAAAGTCCATCTGCATGGAGCTTCTTCATGCGTTTGACACCTATGTGACCAAGGCGGTAGTGCCACAAGTGTGTGGAACTATCATTATCAACCTTACATCTTTTGGTACTCACATTATGAACATGTGTAGCATTACGTTCGAGACTCATTAAGAATAAACCATTCACCATAGGAGCATGACCATAAAACATATCTCTCATATAAATGGAACAACCATTATTCTCAGATTTAAATGAGTAGCCATCTCGAATTAAACGAGATCCCGATACAATGTTCATGCTCAAAGCTGGCACTAAATAACAATTATTGAGGTTTAAAACTAATCCCGTAGGTAAATGTAGAGGCAGCGTGCCGACGGCGATCACATCGACCTTGGAACCATTCCCGACGCGCATCGTCACCTCGTCCTTCGCCAGTCTCCGTTTATTCCGCAGCTCCTGCTGTGAGTTACAAATATGAGCAACGGCACCGGTATCAAATACCCAGGAGTCACTACAAGTACTGGTAAGGTACACATCAATTACATGTATATCAAATATACCTTTGGTGTTGCCGGCCTTCTTGTCCGTTAAGTACTTGGGGCAGTTCCGTTTCCAGTGACCCTTCCCTTTGCAATAAAAGCACTCTGTCTCAGGCTTGGGTCCATTCTTTGGCTTCTTCCCGGCAGCTTGCTTGCCGGGCGCGGCAACCTCCTTGCCGTCCTTCTTGAAGTTCTTTTTACCCTTGCCTTTCTTGAACTTAGTGGTTTTATTGACCATCAACACTTGATGTTCCTTCTTGACTTCTACCTCCGCTGATTTCAGCATCGAGAACAACTCAGGAATGGTCTTTTGCATCCCCTGCATGTTGAAGTTCATCACAAAGCTCTTGTAGCTTGGTGGAAGCGACTGGAGGATTCTGTCAATGACCGCATCATCCGGGAGATTAACTCCCAGCTGAGACAAGCGGTTATGTAACCCAGACATAGTGAGTATGTGCTCACTGACAGAACTATTTTCCTCCATCTTACAGCTGAAGAACTTACCGGAGACTTCATATCTCTCGATCCGGGCATGAGCTTGAAAAACCATTTTCAGCTCTTCGAACATCTCATATGCTCCATGTCTCTCAAAACGCTTTTGGAGCCCCAGCTCTAAGCTGTAAAGCATGCCGCACTGAACGAGGGAGTAGTCGTCAACACGTGTCTGCCAAGCGTTCATAACGTCTTGGTTCTGTGGGACGGGAGGATCACCTAGCGGTGCTTGTAGGACATAATCTTTCTTGGCAGCTATGAGGATGATCCTCAGGTTCCGGATCCAGTCCGTATAGTTACTGCCATCGTCTTTCAGCTTGGTTTTCTCTAGGAACGCGTTGAAGTTGAGGACTACGTGGGCCATTTGATCTACAAGACATAGTGTAAAATATTTTAGACTAAGTTCATGATAATTAAGTTCATCTAATCAAATTATTAATGAACTCCCACTTAGATTAGACATCCCTCTAGTCATCTAAGTATTACATGATCCGAGTTAACTAGGCCGTGTCCGATCATCACGTGAGACGGACTAGTCAACGTCGGTGAACATCTTCATGTTTGATCGTATCTTCTATACGACTCATGCTCGACCTTTCAGTCTTCTGTGTTCCGAGGCCATGTCTGTACATGCTAGGCTCGTCAAGTTAACCCCAAGTGTTTTGCATGTGTTCCGAGGCCATGTCTGTACATGCTAGGCTCGTCAACACCCGTTGTATGTGAACGTAAGGATCCATCACACCCGATCATCACGGCGTGCTTAGAAACGACGAACTTTAGGAACGGTGCACAGTTAGGGGAGAACACTTCTTGAAATTGTTATGAGGGATCATCTTATTTACTACCGTCGTTCTAAGTAAACAAGATGCAAAAACATGATAAACATCACATGCAATCAAATAATAAACGTGACATGATATGGCCAAATATCACATAGCTCCTTTGATCTCCATCTTGGGGCTCCATGATCATCCTGTCACCGGCTTGACACCATGATCTCCATCATCATGATCTCCATCATCGTGTCTCCATGAAGTTGCTCGCCAACCATTACTTCTACTACTATGGCTAACGCGTTTAGCAATAAAGTAAAGTAATTCACATGGCGTTTCTCGATGACACGCAGGTCATATAAAAGAATAAAGACAACTCCTATGGCTCCTGCCGGTTGTCATACTCATCGACATGCAAGTCGTGATTCCTATTACAATAGCATGAACATCTCATACATCACATATAGATCATTCATCATTCAT
Organism: Triticum urartu; assembly: GCF_003073215.2. NCBI lineage: Eukaryota > Viridiplantae > Streptophyta > Magnoliopsida > Poales > Poaceae > Triticum > Triticum urartu. Next base: position 145,277,807 of record NC_053027.1, on the reverse strand, counting down.
CACAACTTTGGCCATATCATATCACAAACCACTTGCTGCAAAAACAAGTTAGACGTCCTCTAATTGTTGTTGCAAGTTTTACGTGGCTGATTTAGGGTTCTAGAGAGAACGTCTTCTTACCTACGTTAAAGCCACAACGTGATTTGTCAACTTCTATTTACCCTTCATAAGGATCCTGTTCATCGAATCCGCTCCAACTAAAGTGGGAGAGACAGACACCCGCCAGCCACCTTATGCAACTAGTGCATGTTAGTCGATGGAACCGGTCTCACGTAAGCGTACGTGTAAGGTTGGTCCGGGCCGCTTCATCCCACAATACCGCTGAAGCAAGAAAAGACTAGTAACGGCAAGAAAGTTGACAAATCTACGCCCACAACTCATTGTGTTCTACTCGCGCAAGAAGAACTACGCATAGACCTAGCTCATGATGCCATTGTTGGGGAACGTTGCAGAAAACAAAAATTTTCCTACTCGTTTCACCAAGATCATCTAGGAGTTCATCTAGCAACGAGTCATTGGATGCATCTACATACCTTTGTAGATCGCGCACGGAAGCGTTCAAAGAACGGTGATGATGTAGTCGAACACGACGTGATCCAAATCACCGATGACCAAGCGCCAAACGGACGGCACCTCCGCGTTAAACACACGTACGGGATGGGAGACGTCTCCTCCTTCTTGATCCAGCAAGGGGGGAGGAGAGGTTGATGAAGATCCAGCAACACGACGGCGTGGTGGTGGATGCAGGGCGTCACAGTAGCAGGGCTTCGCCTATACTATGAGGGAGAGATGTAACGGGGAGAGAGGGAGGCGCCAGGGGCTGCTGTGTCAAGTCCCTCCTCTCCCTCACTATATATAGGAGGGCCAAGGGGGGGTTGGTGCGCAGCCTAGGAGATCTGATCTCCTAGGTGCGGCGGCCAGGGGGAGGATTCCCTCCCCCCCAAGGCACCTAGAGGTGCCTTCCACCACTTGGACTCCTCCCCCATGGAAACCCTAGGCGCATGGGCCTAGTAGGGCTGGTGCCCTTGGCCCATGTAGGCCAACGCGCACCCCCTACCGCCCATGTGGCCCCCCGGGACAGGTGGCCCCACCCGGTGGGCCCCCGAGACCCCTCCGGTGGTCCCGGTACAATACCGATAACCCCGAAACTTGTCCCGATGGCCGAAACAGCACTTCCTATATATAATTCTTTACCTCCAGACCATTCCGGAACTCCTCGTGACATCCGAGATCTCATCCGGGACTCCGAACAACATTCGGGTTCCTGCATATACATATCTTCACAACCCTAGCGTCACCGAACCTTAAGTGTGTAGACCCTACGGGTTCGGGAGACAAGCAGACATGACCGAGACGACTCTCCGGCCAATAACCAACAGCGGGATCTAGATACCCATGTTGGCTCCCACATGCTCCATGATGATCTCATCGGATGAACCACGATGTCAAGGATTCAATCAATCCCGTATGCAATTCCCTTTGTCAATCGATATGTTACTTGCCCGAGATTCGATCGTCGGTATCCCAATACCTCGTTCAATCTCGTTACCGGCAAGTCACTTTACTCGTACCGTAATGCATGATCCCGTGACCAGACACTTGGTCACTTTGAGCTCAATATGATGATGCATTACCGAGTGGGCCCAGTGATACCTATCCGTCATACGGAGTGACAAATCCCAGTCTTGATCCATGTCAACCCAACAGACACTTTCGGAGATACCCGTAGTATACCTTTATGGTCACCCAGTTACGTTGTGACGTTTGGTATACCCAAAGCACTCCTACGGTATCCGGGAGTTATACGATCTCATGGTCTAAGGAAAAGATACTTTGACATTGGAAAACTCTAGCAAACGAACTATACGATCTTGTGCTATGTTTAGGATTGGGTCTAGTCCATCACATCATTCTCCTAATGATGTGATCTCGTTATCAATGACATCCAATGTCCATAGTCAGGAAACCATGACTATCTGTTGATCAACGAGCTAGTCAACTAGAGGCTTACTAGGGACATGTTGGTGTCTGTTATTCACACATGTATTACGATTTCCGGATAATACAATTATAGCATGAATAAAGACAATTATCATGAACAAGGAAATATAATAATAATGCTTTTATTATTGCCTCTAGGGCATATTTCCAACATCTTTCTTATTCAGTACATGGGATGTGTAAATATTAACCCTCTTGCGACATGCCTACAATGCGGTTATGCCTCTAAGTCGTGCTCCGACACGTGGGAGATATTGCTGCATTGTGGGTGTTACAACCGCGGCCTCCCCCGTCCGGCGCGCTTCCCGAAATTCGAATCCCGCAAAATCCGCGGACAGCAGAACAACTTATCAGACGGAAGACATCCTCCACATCATCACTCGGAACTCTTCAGTAAAAGTTCACTCGACAAAAACTAAGAATGGATCAAGGCGACTGAAAAAGAAGTTGGTGTCATCACCTCAGCTCATTGATCTAGAACAAGATATACTCATAGCACGAAAAATGAGTCGGAAGTGTTCTCAACTCCTTCCTCACTCAAGCCCTGATCCATTCGGGGGCTAATGATGAAGCTATGTACCTAGGGTAGGGTCATGGATCTGTCCAAGATACCCTCCCCAAGGACATCTCTAAAAAGAACCAGAAGCATTTGAAGAAAAATCATCATCCACTCGGCCATGAAGTTATGTTCCACTCGACAGTCTTGAAGACACTTGACCGTATGGGCAATCACTCGACTACCAGAAGATCTAGAGCCACTTCACTCTGCAACGGTCGGGAATTAAGTCATAGCTTTAATGGTCATTATGTATCTTTATTGTAGGTGTTACCAGTAACGTCCTCGTCTTTATGTACCTTAAACCCTTGCAACTGAGGGCGGGAGGGGTCTGGCGAACTCTGTATAAGCCACCCCCCTCCTCAGGGACAAAGGTTCGCACCCCCTGTAACACACACACATATAATCCAGTCGACTGCCTCCGTGCTCCGAGACGTAGGGCTGTTACTTCCTCCGAGAAGGGCCTGAACTTGTAAAACTCACGTGTACAACTCCTCCATAGCTAAGATCTAGCCTCTACATTCCTACCCCCATTCTATTGTCAGACTTAAAACCACGATAGGAGCTTTCCTGTGTAAATAGTTTTTCTCGTTTTTGCTTTTCTGTTTTATTTGCTTGTTGAAGAAAACCAAAATCTCCAAAAAAAATCATTGTGTTTCTCTGAAATTCTTTTCTTTTATTCGAGCTGTACCGAGGAGAAGACCACGATGAAAATGTTGAGTGGCTCTCATATGAATAATTGTTGAACTAATAAAGAGCCCATTTTACCATGTCTTCTCCCGTTGAATAAAATGTTTGCAGATTCCAGCTTAGTCCATGGCACTCTTGCACTATTATTATTTTCATATCATTCGGTCATGCAAGTGAAAGGCAATAATGACGACATTCGATGAACTAGCCATGGCAAAGAGAAACTGGTATGAACTCGACTTGTCTTGTCTGTGTAAATATGTTTAACCTAGCGTCCATGATTCATCCCGTTATGATTAAACATGTTTGTAGTGACAATTAGAGATTATAGTTTCTCATGACATGCATAAGTAGCTAAGAGTTAATAATGATTTAGCTTGGATATCTACATAGCGTTAAAATGATTGTGATGTAGTATGATGACATGGTATCCTCCTCTAAATGTTCAAGTGGCTTGACTTGGTACATGTTCATGCCTGTAGTTGAATCAAAACCAACATAGCCTCTATAATGTTTATGTTCATGTGTTCATATCCTACTCATGCTAGTGTCCAATGTTACTTACGCATAATGCATGGTTATGATCGTTGTTGCTCTCTAGCTGGCCGCTTCTCAATCTTAATTGCTATCCTTCTCCTGTACTAAGTGGGGACTCTGCTTGTACATCAAAACCTTGAACCCAAAGTTATTCCAGATGAGTCCACCATATCTACCTATATGCGGTATTACCCTGCTATCCTAAGTAAATTTGCATGTGCCACCTCTAAAAACTTCTAAAAATTATCCGTTTTGTGTGGCTAGATCGTTCATGGAACGACGGGAGGTGGTCAATATCTTCCATGCTAAGCGGTTTATCCTCAGGTCGAGTGTTTATTCACTCGTCATCGCACGAGAAAATGGGCGGTAATAGGGATGCCCAGTCCCAAACTGCAAACATGGAAAAGAGTTCATCTATGAAATAATTAAACAAAAACTCCCAATGGAGTCAAAACCTTTACTTCTACCGCTTGGGAACCGCCACTAGCGTGCTTATCATGGAAGATGTTGATAACTAATGGTCGTGAAGTGAATGAGAAGGGTGCATGTCTCAAAATATCATTTATCTCTGTTTTAAAAACTAAGCTCTGGCACCTCTGCAAATCACTACTTCCCTCTAAGAAGGGACTTTCTATTTACTTTTATGTTGTGTCATCACCTTCTAAAAAACAAGCGCCAGAAACTGAGTAGAGCACAGTGGTCATGATTTATGCATTGTGTGTAGCTAATGTTGGGTGCATGATGACTAGATCTTTTCTACCATGAATTACAATGTTTAGTCACTGCTTGAACTTCGGAGGTGCTCTGCATTTATGTTTTGTGGTCTCAGAAAGGGCTAGCGAGATACCATTATTGTCATATTATATCATGGTTGTTTTGACAACGTGTTGCCATTTGAGATATCTTATTATTGCCCGCTAGCTGGTTATGTCATTGATATGAGTCATTATAATCTTTAAGAGTTATTGTTGACATGGTTAGTTATAATGTTGGCTGAAAACCTGGGTGTTGTTTAAGCTTATTTATGCAAACAAGAGCAAAAGAGTTCGTAAAAGTTTTTCTTTCTCACTTTTAGTTTATCAACTGAATTGCTTGAGGATAAGCAAAGGTTTAAGCTTGGAGGAGTTGATATGTCTCCAACGTATCTACTTTTTCTCACGCTTTTCCTCTTGTTTTGGACTCTAATTTGCATGATTTGAATGAAACTAACCCCGGACTGACAATGTTTTCAGCAGAACTACCATGGTGTTATTTTTGTGCAGAAATAAAATTTCTCAAAATGGAACGAAACTTTGTGAGGATTTTTTATATCAATAATAAGAATTTCTGGAGCCAAGACCCACCAGAGAGGGGCCCATGGGTGGGCACAACCCACCAGGGCGCGCGCCCCTCTCCTGGCGCGCCCAGGTGGTTGTACCCACCTGGTGGCCCCGCTGACGACCCCCTGATACTATAAAATCACATATTTCCAGAAAAAAAACCAGGGAGAAAGAATTATCGCGATCCATGAAACGGAGTCGCCGCCAAGCCCTGTTCTTCCTCGGGAGGGCAGATCTCCGTTCTTCATCATCACCAACCCTTCTCCATTGCTAATTCCATGATGCGCCCCACCGGGAGTGAGTAATTCCTTCGTAGGATCGTTGGTTGGTGAGGAGTTGGATGAGATTCATCATGTAATCATGTTAGTTTTATTAGGGCTTGATCCCTAGTGTCCACTATGTTCTTAAATTGATGTTGCTATGACTTTGCCATGCTTAATGCTTGTCACTTTGGGCCCGGGTGCCATGATTTCAGATCTGAACCGTTTATGTTATCATCATTATATCCATGTTATAGATCCGATCTTACAAGTTATAGTCACCTACTACGTGTTATGATCCGGCAACCTCGAAGTGACAACAACTAGGCCCAGTCTGGGTGATGACCGTAGTTTGAGGAGTTAATGTATTCACTATGTGCTAATGCTTTGTTCCAGTTCTCCATTAAAAGGATGCCTTAATATCCCTTAGTTTCCAATATGGACCCCGCTGCCATGGGAGGGTAGGACAAAAGATGTCATGCAAGTTCTTTTAATAAAGCACGTGTGACTATTTATGGAATACATGCCTACATTATATCGACAAACTGGAGCTAGTGCTGTATCGCCCTAGGTTATAACTGTCAGATGATGAATATCATCCAACAAGTCACCGATCCAATGCCTATGAATTTTCCCATATTGTTTCTGCTAAGTCACTACTGCTATCATCACTGTTACACTTGCTACAAAATTACTGCTATCACTGTTACCATGGCTGCTGTCACTATTATCAAAACTATCAAACTACTTTGCTACTGATCACTTTGCTGCAGATAATTAATCTCCAGGTGTGGTTGAATTGACAACTCAACTGCTAATACCTTCAAATATTCTTTGGCTCCCCTTGTGTCGAATCTATAAATTTGGGTTGAATACTCTACCCTCAAAAACTATTGCGATCCCCTATACTTGTGGGTTATCAGGGATTGTTAGAGATGTTGAAGTCTTGTGTGGGAAAATTAAATACCCTACTGATTTTCTTGTTCTTGGTTCCCAACAAGATGACTTTTGTCCCATTATCTTTGGTAGACCATTCTTGAACACAGTTAATGCTAAGATAGATTGTAAGAACAAACTGTTGGTGTTAGCTTTGGTGATGAGTCTCATGAGTTTAATTTTTCCAAATTTAGTAGAAATCATCATGAAAAATAATTTCCTAGTAAGGATGAATTAATTGGTCTTTCTTCTATTGTTGTTCCACCTACTGATCCTTTAGAACAATATTTGTTAGACCATGAAAATGATTCACATATGCATGAAAGAAATGAAATAGATAGGATTTTCTTTGAACAACGTCCTCTACTTAAACACAATTTGCCTATTGAAACTCTAGGAGGTCCTCCTCCACCTAAAGGTGATCCTGTGTTTGAATTAAAACAATTTCCAGACACTTTGAAATGTGCTTATCTTGATGAAAAGAAAATATATCATGTTATTATTAGTGCTAACCTTTCAGAACATGAAGAAGAAAGATTATTGAAAGTTCTAAGGAAGCACCGAGCTGCTATTGGATATACTCTTGATGATTTAAAAGGAATTAGTCCCACTCTATGTCAGCACAAGATTAATATGGAACCTAATGCTAAAACCGTTGTTGATCACTGATACGTCTCTGTCGTATCTACTTTTCCAAACACTTTTGCCCTTGTTTCGAACTCTAACTTGCATGATTTGAATGGAACTAACCCGGACTGATGCAGTTTTCAGCAGAATTGCCATGGTGTTTGTTGGCGTTCTGGGAACGGGGGTCCCCAGACTTGCCTGCCTGCGGCCTGCGGCGTGGCTCCAAGGGGGGCCCAGCACGGCCCATCTTCACCAACACAAACCCAAGACCCTCGCGAGGGGCCAAGCCTCGCGAGGCGGATGACGCGAAGCTTCCTCAGGCACGGCCTCGTCAGGCTGGCTCACGAGGAGGCGGAGAGATCAAGGCGGGGTACCTCACGAGGTGCCCATGACGCAAGCCGTGATAACTCAGGGCGCCAGGCAGGTGCCAGCCCGCGCAGCGTCCTCCTTTCCTCTTTGGTGCAAAGGGGGCAAGCGCAGCCGCGGAGTACCGAGGCATCAGGCAAAGGTTGCCATTTCGGTGCAACGAGACCAAGACCAGGAGGACTACGAGACGAAGGTCACCGTGGATCCCAAGACGGCGTCATCACCAGAGCTTTGTGCAGGCGAAGACTACTTTTATCAGGATAGCTGATACTTGTTGTCCCCCTTCAAATTAGCCCGCCATTGTTGGCTCCCTTCCCGCTCAATATTTGGGGCGAGGACCAGGGCCTCTATAAATAGGACCAGCCACCCACATAGCAGAGAGAGAGGAGACGAAGACGAAGGGAGGACGAAAAAGAGGTAGGAAGGAAGAGGCTCGTTAGAAGGGTCGGCCAAGGGAGAACAGAGAGAGAGAGAGAGAGAGAAAGGTCGCTGAACTCCTCCCAGCAGTTCATCGCCTCAGCCAAGAACAGACCCTCGCGAGGCTGTTCTTCCTTGTATTGTTCATCATCATCAGCCTAAGAGGCAATCCACACACCACACACTGGAGTAGGGTATTACACCACAACGGTGGCCCGAACCAGTATAAACCCTGTGCCTCTTGTGTTGTTCTTTCCTTAGTTTTAGATCCAAGCATGGCAGAGGGATGCAGGTAGGTAGGAGGCGAAATCTCCGCGCGCACCCCAGTGTTTGAACCTCAAGGGTCTGCCGGAACCCGAAATCCGACATTTGGCGCGCCAGGTAGGGGTGCGCCGGGATTCGTCTTCCACTGCCCCGTTCTCCTCCGACCGTCACGCCCATGTCTGACGCTCGTCGGGCCCGCGCCGAGCGCCGGGCCACACTCGCTTCCCGCGTCGCCCAGACGGCCCCTGTCGGCGGGCATCCACGCCATTCCCCGTCACCTGCCGTCAACGCCGCCACCGGCCCGGCGGGGGACGAGTGGCAAGCATCGTCCCAGCATCCGTCCGTGCGGCAAGACGGCCGCACCGCAACTCCCTCGCTCGCCCCAGCTGGATCTTCGTCCCGCGTGCTCCGCGCGCCCATGGAGGCTCGGGCTGCACTCATCGCGGCAAACGAGTTCCTGCGCTACCGTCCCGTCGACGATGTCTACGAGAAATGGCTCGGCCGCCTCGCCGAGCTCGTCCGCGCTGCAAGGGCTCTTCCGCGCCGTCCGTTCCGCTGCACCGCACCCCGCCACGCGCGGGCGAAGAGGCTCCGGCGGCGCCCCGGCCGCGTCCTCCTCAAGAAGACGCCATGGCTCCAAGGCGCATGGCCCCTGGGCGGAACCCGTTCCGTCAGGTGCCAGCGCAGCAAGAACAGAGCTGCCAAGAAGTCCCTCGCCCGCCAGAAGCTGCCCGGGCGCTCCCTGCTCCAGCACGTCGCGACCATCCCCCTGCTCCAGCGCGTGGGGACATGCAAGACCAGGCTCCCCGTCACCCAAGGCCTCCCGTGGCCACAGTAGGCTGCCACGCCTACACCACTGAACTACGCAGCGTCGCGTGGCCCGGCAAGTTCAAACCAGACCTGCCTCCTCGCTACGACGGCACGGCCGACCCTGCGGAGTTCCTCCAGCTCTACGAGCTGGGCATCGAAGCTGCCAATGGAGACGAGAAGGTCATGGCGAACTGGTTTCCCATGGCGCTCAAGGATGGGGCCCGCACCTGGCTCCTGAACCTGGCTCCAAGCACAATCTCCTCCTGGGAAGAGATGCGCACCCGCTTCATCGCCAACTTCCAAGGTACTCGCGACCGGCCACCCGCCGTGAGCGACATGCGCCGCATCAAGCAACAACCCGGGGAAACCCTGCAGAAGTACATCCAGCGCTTCAACAACGCACGCCTCAAGATCCCCAAGGTGACTGAGGAGGCCATCATCTCAGCTTTCTCCGACGACGTGCGCGACGTCAATATGAAGGAGGAGTTGGCGATGCATGAAGACCTGTGCACTTCCTTGGAGCTGTTCAACTTGGCAAACAAGTGCGCCAGGGCTGAGGAGGGGCGTCTCTCCCTCCTCGAGCTGCCTGCCGCAGACCCAGAAGATAAGAAGCTCAAGGCCAAGGATGTGAAGTGCAAGGGGGCTGCAGTGCTCGCGGCAGAACCAGACACCAAGCGGGGCAGAGATCAGCCCGAACCTCCCAAGGGCAGCCGGTACTGCGTGTACCACGACCTCCACACCCACAAAACCAATGAATGCCAAGAACTCCAAGCCATCCGTGAAGGAAGGATCGGCCGTCGCCCCGACCGCGGTGACCGGGGCTACGGTTGAGGAGGAGGAAGAAACGCAGGACGCTGGGAAGACCGTGGGCCGCGCCAAGGGTGGCGCGACCAACCTCGCAAGGATCGCTGGCAAGACCCGCCTCGCGAGAGAGGATGGAGGGATCAGCCTCACGAGGGAGACTGGAGGGATCAGCCTCGCGAGGATCGCCCGCTAGGCAAATCAGGCCTCCCACCGCTGCCGCCGTAGCCAAGGAGAAATGAGGACCGCCATCAAGACGAGGAGGCTGGGGGCTTCCAGGAGCCGCGCGCGATCGCCTGCATCCTGGGCGGAGCTCAAGCCCTAGCCTCTCAGCGCATCTTCAAGCAGTTCGCCCGTGAAGTGAACGCGGTACTCCCCAGACTCAAAACCACACGCCCTCTCAGGTGGTCGGCGTGCGCCATCACGTTCAGCTCAGCAGATCAGCTCAAGTGTGCGGCAACAGCCGGAGTCCTCCCGATGCTTTGTTCCCCAATCATCAGCAACGTGGTGGTCACCAAGACCCTCATCGATGGCGAGGCAGGGCTCAACGTCCTGTCCGTGGAGACGTTCAACAACCTCCAAGTGCCCTACAGCCAGCTTCAGCCAACCAAGCCCTTCTCTAGTATCACTGACGGCTCCACGGTCCCGATTGGGCAGGTCCGCCTCCCTATCACCTTCGGGGCACGCGACAACTATCGCACCGAGCTCATCGACTTCGACGTCGCTCACATTCGCCTGCCGTACAACACCATCCTTGGGTACCCAGTGCTGGCCAAGTTCATGGCCATGACTCACCACGGCTACAACGTCCTCAAGATGCCAGGAAGCGGCGGAGTCATCACGGTGCCTTGTGAAGAGAAGGACGCGGTGTGTTCCTTGGAACGAGCCTTTCAGGCCGCATCACTGGAAGACCCGGATCGCGGAAGCAGGAGACTTCCCGAGACCGTCCCCAAGAAGAAGAAGACATCATCCGGCCCGGCCCCTCAGGAGGCAGGCCCCTCAGGGCCCACGCCTACCCAAGGGGAGCCTCCTTCCATCACATAGGAAAGCGCGCCCGGCGCCCTCCCCAGGCAGGGCTCGGGGGCTCTCCCCTGGAGGGCCATCTACCTAGCTAGGGTCACGAGGGAGGCACTTGGGCACCACATGGAGGCGTGTTTTGAAGCATGTTTCCCTCAATAAGGAGCAAGGCAAGGAGATCCAGACCCACAGGAGTTCGTCAGCAAGGCCATCCAGGAGCTACAGGAGTCAAGAGTCATGAGAGGCGCCCGCCGCCTACCAGCAGTGGCCCCCCATCCAGGCGAGGATGGTGGGCTGCGCGTCTGCATCGACATACCAAGGCTCAACCGAGTCGTCTCTCTGGAGCGCCTCTGGCCCTCGCGAGTGGGGCGCTGCGGAGGTCCACCCCACGGCTACGTTCGCATGCCTTACGGCTTGCCGAACGCGACTGACGCGTACCAGCGCCTCATGAGGGGCATCACGGAGGCACGAGAAGCCAGGCGTTCCGCAGCCCTGGCAGAGATGGAGATGGCCCGGGAGGAGCGGCCAGCGCCTCCGGAGCCTCCCGAGGCCCCTGGGCCTGGGGGCTCGTGAGGATCGGCTCCCGTAGCCCCCCAAGCCTGCTACACCAACACCCCTTCATCCTCAACATCATCAGGTGACATCTTTCGAGTTTTACTTCCAGTTGGGAGCGCCCCCAGGGCTGCATTATTCCCAGGCCGCGTGGGTCCGTCCCTGCGGCGTGTATCCCTTTATTCCATGTTGTTAGCTTACCTTGTTGGGGGCGCCCCTCAGGCTGCATGATCCCCAAGCCGCTCGGGCCAGGCCCAGTGGCATGTATCCCATTTGCGTTTATTTCCGATCATACGTTAGACCCACCATGCTTGATTATTTGACGCCGGTCCACGGCACCTCTTCTCCTCCATGCCGACCACTTGCACGTTAAAGGGGGGGCACCTGAGCATCGCGACTCCGGGCTCTTACTGGCTCTCCATCCCTCACCCTCTGGCCTTGTCCATGGCATCGCGACCTGGCATACCAGCGACGGCTGAGACCAGCTCGAGGGCCGGGACCCGAGGACATAGAGTGCCGACATCTAACCAAATTTGCAGGGACACATCACAAGATAAGGCCCAGTGCCAAGCGCAACCCGCCTAGAGGTAGGGCCCCGTGAGTCCCGCACTGGCTCACGGGTGCCCAGATACACCACGCCAAGCCCTACCGTGCCAGCCACGTGTCAGGGCGGGGCTGTATACGCCCCGGGGGCTCCTCCCGGAGGGGGCCCCCTCCCACATACTAGTGGAAGCACCATGCTCCGCGCTGGCTGGCGACACTGCCGAGGAGCGGCTATTCCCGTACACATACGGTAGCACTATGCTCCGTGCTGGTGATAAACAACTGAGGGTGGCCCCCGGGCCGCATCAACCTCAGGGAGCCCAGAGCTCAGTGTCTAGCCTCATCGTAACGCCTCCCCTCGGGAGTGCCATGCGAGGGGGCTGCGCCTGGGTCACACCCAGACGCACGCCGCCCGGCCAGGTCCCCCCGGGCCTGGTTCGTTGCGCGTCTCTCCCCGACCGGAGCCAAGTTACGAAGGTTGTTTGAGCGTCAAGGGGGACCCCTGAGCATCGCGACTCAGGAGCCTAACTGGTCACGTAGCCCCTCACTCCGTGGCCCCGTCCTGGTTTCCGGTCGGGACCATCGCTGGGTGAGGCACGCGCGCGGCCGTGTGAAAGTGCAACTATCCCTAGGTGGTTTTGGTAATTCATAACAACATATAGCTCATTGAGCTAATGCTATTCCAAGATGATTATTTCAGGAAAGCTCAATGATTGGCATGGCATGGATATGAAAGTGGAACCCTCAAAATGCTAAGGACAATGGATTGGCTCAAGCTCAAAAGCTCAAGACTCTTCATTTCATATTTTAGTGATCCAAGATCACATTGAGTCCATAGGAAAAGCCAATACTATTAAGGAGGGATGAGGTGTTGCTTAATGAGCCTCTTGCTTCATGTGCTTAATGATATGCTCCAAAATCCTCAACCACTTTCCCATATCCACATATGACCTAAACTCCAAGCCAAACTCGGTCCTACCGATTTTTCCTATCCGGCGCCACCGAGTTTCACTTGTCATTAGCCACTGCCAAACCCTAGCAATTCGGTCCTACCGATAAGGATCTCGGTCCCACCGAGATGGGGTTGCAAACTCTCTGTTTCCCTTTCGTAACTTTTCGGTCCCACCGAAAGAGCGAATCGGTCCCACCGAGATTGCAATGTAAACTCAGTGTTTCCCCTTTGTAACTTTTCGGTCTCACCGAGTTCCACTCGGTCCCACCGAAAGAGCAAATCGGTCCCACCAAGTTTGCCTGACCAACTCTCTGGTTAGCTAATTACCAAACTCGGTCTCACCGAGTTTGTGTAATCGGTCTCACCGAGATTGCGTTATGCCCAAACCCTAACCGAATCGGTCCTACCGAGTTGCATATCAGTCCCACCGAAATTCCTAACGGTCACTAGGTTTACTATTTCGGTCAGACCGAGTTTTATGATTCGGTCCCACCGAGATTGGAAAACTGTGTAACGGTTGGATTTTGTGTGGAGGCTATATATACCCCTCCACCTCTTTCTCATTCAGAGTGAGAGCCATCAGAACACACACATCATTCCTACTCATTTGTTCTGAGAGAGAACCACCTACTCATGTGTTGAGATCAAGACATTCCATTCCTACCATATGAATCTTGATCTCTAGCCTTCCCAAGTTGCTTTCCACTCAAATCTTCTTTCCACCAAATCCAGATCCTATGAGAGAGAGTTGAGTGTTGGGGAGACTATCTTTTGAAGCACAAGAGCAAGGAGTTCATTACCTACACACCATTTGTTACTTCTTGGAGAGTGGTGTCTCCTAGATTGGCTAGGTGTCACTTGGGAGCCTCCGACAAGATTGTGGAGTGAACCAAGGAGTTTGTAAGGGCAAGGAGATCGCCTACTTCGTGAAGATCTACCGCTAGTGAGGCAAGTCCTTCGTGGGCGATGGCCATGGTGGGATAGACAAGGTTGCTACTTCATGGACCCTTTGTGGGTGGTTGCTTCTTCGTGGACCCTTCGTGGGTGGAGCCCTCCGTGGACTCGCGCAACCGTTGCCCTTGGGTGGAGCCCTGTGTGGACTCGCGCAACCGTTACCCTTCGTGGGTTGAAGTCTCCATCAACGTGGATGTAGGATAGCACCACCTATCCGAACCACGGGAAAAACATCCGTGTCTCCAATAGCGTTTGAATTCTCCAAACCCTTCCCTTTACATTCTTGCAAGTTGCATGCTTTACTTTCCGCTGCCTATATACTCTTTGCATGCTTGCTTGAATTGTGTGATGATTGCTTGACTTGTCCTAAAATAGCTAAAATCTGCCAAGAACTAAAATTGGGAAAAGGTTAAGTTTTTATTTGGTCAAGTAGTCTAATCACCCCCTTCTAGACATACTTTCGATCCCACAAGTGGTATCAGAGCTTTGGTCTCCATTTGCTTGATCTCCATAGCTTTTGGTGGTCATAGCCTTGGTTTCACAACCTAGGAGAGTATGGCGTCTAGCGAGGGAAATTATCACCGTAGAGGTCCTTACTTTGATGGTACTAATTTTGCTAGTTGGAAGCATAAAATGAAAATGCATATTCTTGGACATAACCCCGCCGTTTGGGCTATTGTGTGTGTTGGTTTGCAAGGTGACTTCTTTGATGGGAGAGAACCAAACCGTGAAGCTGCCGCGGAAGAGTTGAAGATGTTGCAATACAATGCTCAAGCTTGTGATATTCTCTTCAAAGGATTGTGCCCCGAAGAATTCAACAAAATCAGCCGCCTTGAGAATGCAAAGGAAATTTGGGATACTTTGATTGATATGCACGAAGGTACCGACTCCGTCAAGGAATCCAAGTTGGATGTGCTTCAAAGCCAACTTGACAAGTTCAAGATGAAGGATGGTGAAGGTGTCGCTGAAATGTACTCTAGGCTTGCTCTCATCACAAATGAGATTGCCGGCTTAGGAAGTGAAGAGATGACCGATAAATTCATCATCAAGAAGATCCTAAGAGCCTTGGATGGAAAATATGATACCATGTGCACATTGATCAAAATGATGCCCAATTACAAAGATCTCAAGCCAACGGAGGTGATTGGAAGGATTGTTGCTCATGAGATGTCACTTAAGGATAAAGAGGAACTTCACAACAAATCAAGTGGTGCCTACAAAGCCTCATGTGAAGCCCCTACATCATCAAGTGAGAAACAAGACTTCAATGAAGAATTGAGCTTAATGGTGAAGAACTTCAACAAGTTCTACAAGAATAGAAGCAAAGATAGAAGCTCCAAATCAAGGTCCTACAATGACAAAAGATCTTCTAGTCGAGAGCGAAACTGTTACAATTGTGGAAGACCCGGACACTATTCCAATGAGTGTACGGCTCCCTACAAGAGAAGAGAAGATTCTCCAAGAAGAAGAAGCAAAGGATCACCACCAAGAGAGAGAAGGAGTAGAGATGATCGTTATGAACGAAGATACTCACGGAGAAGCAAGGATTCGGAAAGAAAGGAAAAATCATCAAGGAGCTACACAAGACGAAGACATCAAGCTCATGTTAGTGAATGGGTATCCGGCTCCGACTCCGACAGCCACTCCGAGAGAAGTTATCACTCCGACTCCGAAGATACTCAAGATGAAGGTGTTGCCGGTCTAGCACTTGTGTCAGCCAACTCCTACGACATATTTGACTCACCAAATGAAGGAATTGGAAGATGCTTCATGGCCAAAGGTCCTAAGGTAACACACCCCGAGTATGTTGATTTCAATAGTGATGAGGATGACTTGTTAGGAGATGATTTGCTTGGTGACAACTCTAGTGATGAATACTATTATGAAAGACCAATTAATCATGCTAATCAAGATAAAACGGATGACAATGATAAGGAGAAGATTGAGGCTCTAACTAAAGAACTAAAAACTCTTAAGTTAGCTCATGACACTATCTTCGAAGATCATCGAGAACTTTTAAGAGCTCATGAGAAGCTACGCTTTGAAAAGCTCAATCTTGAGCAGGAGCATGAGTTCTTAAAGGCAATCAATGATGATCTCCGCAAGAAAAGTTCTTCTTACATTGCCAAGCGCTTACTCTTATCCACTTACATGCCTCAAGTCAAGTCTAACAAGAAAGATTCTTCCGCTAGTAGTAACAATGATCATGCTAAATCCAATATTGTTGCTTCTAGTAGTTCTCTTGATTCCACTAATGATTCTCTTAGCCAAGTTACACTTGAGCAAGAAAATAGCTTATTGAAGGGAACTATAGAGAAATGAGTGTACAAAAGCCTTGCCGGGAGTAAGAAATTCGAGGAAATTGTGCGCAAGCAAGGAATGCACCGGAAGAATCAAGGAGTTGGTTTTGAACGAAAGTTCAATGCCAATGGAGTTGAGTGGGAAGAAGATCAATACCCCAAGACAAAGTTTGTCCCTCAACAAGAGAAGTTTTTCAAAGGGACACAAGCTCAAGATGATCTTCCACCACAAGACTACGAGCAAAAAGGCAAGGACAAGCTTCAAGAGGAAATTGATGCATTTGAAGAAGCTCCTAAGACCTTAGTCAAGTGGATTCCCAATACTACTTCAAGTTCCACTTCATCAAGTACGACTACAACTCCAAGGATTCCCATCAAGATGATGTGGATCCAAAAGAAGAAGAACTAGAGAGTTCTTGAGGGTGACTTCGCCAACATACTTCACTCTTATCATTTTGGCAAGAACAAGTGCAATCAACTTCCACATCTTGCACTAGTTCAAGGAGTCACAAACCCTCTTGTTGGTAAGACAAGGGACAAGGTAACCTAAAGTTTTCATGGACATCATCTTTTGTGTGCATCACTCTATGTCTATGGATATCCTTGTTTGTTCCTTGTGGGACTAACCCATGTAGGTATTGAAAGTGCAATTCACTCAAAAGGATAGCTCCAAGAGATCTACATCAACATTGAGCATCCACATCTTCAATATCTACATGAAGTCATCATCGACAAAACCCAAGGTTAGTTCATCCCTCTTAGGGGGGATATCACATGTAGGGGGAGCTTTACTCTAAGACTTGAGCTAAAGCAACTCTAAAGATGTGAACAAAACAATGCTTTATGTAAAAGTGGTAACCCCACTTGAGCTTAAACGATGAGTATGACCTACGATCAAGTGTTCTCACTTAACTCCTAAGTCAATATACTCATATATAGATGACCTAGTCATCGCAAATTGCTTGATAGTGGCTAGAATTGGTTGTGCATGCTTTGCCACATATTTCATTTGCCATCTTATTGTGTGAGCATGCTAATTGCATATTTTACTCATTCGAGGACATCCACTTGTTGCTTTGATTGTTTGGCTTTCTCTTCTTTTGCCAAGTGGATGGACAAGAATGCCTAAGAACCTTCTCTAGCTATCTATGCTTTTCTAGTCTCAAACTCTATTCATGCTGCATCACAAAATTGATCGAGTCAGATTCGAACCACTCTGTGTGAGGAGCGCTCAGAGTCCCCGATTCGTCATAGACTTAAACTTCCAAAGCCTCTTTATGAATCTCGGTCTGACCGATACTCCATTTTCGGTCCTACCGAGTTCATTAAGTTGATCTAGGTTTTCGATCTCGGTGCAACCGATTTGAACTTTTCGGTCACACCGAGTTGCAATAACTGCACACAGTTTTGCATCTCGGTGCCACCGAGTTGTTCCACTCGGTCACACCGACAGGGTCGGGCTATATATAGTGACGGGCAGAATTTTGGAAATTTCTCCGAAACCTCCTCGCCCGCGCGATAGCCTTCTCTGCCTTCGTGGTCTCCGGATCGTCTCCTCGCCGCCAACAGCCTCCAGTCGCTGGTCTTCGCCGCCGTCAACGGATTTCTGCCCCGCCGTTGCCGCCGTAGCAAGTCCACGCCGAACTAGGGTATGGACTTGATCATTGTGCTATTCCTCAATCTGATTCCTAGCACATTGTGATCATCATGAATCTTGCCACGTTTGATAAACTCCTATCCAGTCAAAACGCTCATAGATTAGGTTTAATTTGAAAATTTTAGGGTTAGGTTTCCGCCGAAACCATCTTGGACCCACCGAGTTGAAAAACTCGGTCCCACCGATCTGGCTTTTGCCATTGCACAAGTGAAACTCGGTCTGACCGAGAATAACTTATCAGTGCGACCGATTTTGGAATTCTGCGAAACCCTAGCAGTCTCGGTGCCACCGAACTGTGACTCGGTCTGACCGAGTTCACCAGTTCTGGTGCCAAAACTGCTTCGGTGTCACCGAGTTTGAAAATCGGTAGATCCGAGATGCTTTCTATGGAAAACTAAAACTAAGTTTTTGAATCAATCTTTTGCAAAAATCTCTGTCTTTTTGTGATGCTCATCCACTCTATCTTATCCATAATCTATTCACAGGGTCAGCAGTCAGTGAGCAACATGTCTGATCAAAGTGACAGCCAAAACCTCTCAGAGCAGCAAGTTGTCATGAGTGAGGGCACTAGCCCCTCAAGTTCTTCTGATGATGGCAGCAGGAGCACACCCAGCAATCTGCCTAAGGCTGCCACACGTCAAAGGAAGAAGAGAACGTCTGATTCTGAGGATGAAGACTATGTGGCAGAGGAAGAGGCCACTTCCAAAAGGGTTGAGCCAGCTCAAGGCTCAAAGCCAGGCCTGAAAGTCAAGAGGCCAGCAGGGAGGCAGCCAATGTCAAAGGCTAGAGCCTCAACCGAGAAGCCTGTACCTGCTCCCATTGAGCCCATTGCTGCTGAGGGCAAAAAGAGGAAGGAAAGAGTGAAGAAGACATTAGCCAAAGTGCTTGGGAGAGCCTCCATCATGGTAGAGGAGGAGGAGGAAGAAGAGGCAGCTGCACCAGCGCCCAAGGCAGCCAAACTTATGGGAGATGCCATAAGGTCAGGAATAGCTGCATCCAAGCCCAAGGAAGCACCCAAGGCTGCATCTAAGCCTAAGACAGCACCAAAGAGAAACACAAGGAGTATACCTGCCGCAGAAAAGAACAAGGCCCCGGTGCCTGAAGCTATTGAAGAAGAGGAAGAGAGTGTCCTTCGGAAGCTCAAGCCCAAGATCCCAGACCACAACGATGCTCATCCTGTGGCTGAGGACATGAAGCTCAGGAGAGATTCAGGGCTAAGGAAGTGGAGAGAGGCAGACCCGTATGCTTCTAGGAGAAGGACTGCCGTGGACTATAGATTTCACACCAAGGAGCAACAAGACTTTTATGAGACTGTTTTGCTTGACAAGAAGCCAATCGTTTGTGACATGAGATGGGTCGACTGGACCTACATCAAGGAGAATGAGGAGTACTTCCCAGGAGTTCGGGACAGCTTCAGAGCGTGTGGAGTAGAGGACTTTGTTGGGCAGAAGCTCACAAAGTGGAACGAGGAACTCATCATGCAGTTCTACTCCACAGCTCACTTTTATCCGGATGGAAGGATTACATGGATGTCAGAGGGTACAAGGTACCAGTCTACAGTGGCTGAGTGGGCACAGATTATCAATGCCCCAGAAGAGCAAGATGAGGACTTGGACATCTATGCCAAGAAGAAGATGGACCATAACTCCATGTCCAACATGTACAAGGAAATTCCCAATGAAGCTCTTGACACATTCAAGTTTGGGTCAGTGCACTATCTGCTCTCAGGATTGCCTACTATCAATTGGATACTAAGGCACACTCTGTTGCCTAAGTCTGGAGATCACAAGATGATCAGAGGTCACGCGATCAACTTGCTACATGTCTTTGACGTGCCTCAGAAATTCAAGGTCATGAGTCTCATTGTGGAAACCATTAAGAGGACAGCTGCAGATCAGAAGAGGAGCTGTGGATATGCCCCTCAGATTCAGGAGCTCATCAACTCCAAGATGGGCACGGGCATATACTTGTTGGATAAGGAACACCTGCCCATCCGTCCAGAATTTGAGAACAATGAAGTTGTGATGACAGAGAATGAGCCATCGTCTGCACAAGCATTTGCAAAGAAGGAGAAGGCGAAGAAGGAAAAAGCTACCAGGATGCCTACTCAAGAGGAGGCATCTGAGTACTTCTTGAAGACCAAACAAGAGCAGCTCAGTTACTTGATTGCATCCTCGCTGAGAATTGAGCAAAGTCTGGCCAATCTTACTAAAAATCAGCAGAGCCTAGAGAGGATCATGGAACATAAGTTCTATGACTTGGATGTCAAGGTAACAGAAGTTCAGTCTATAGTGGAGCAGCTCCAGGAGGACATGAATGAGAGGAGAGGCAGGACCACAACTCATGCTTTTTCCAGAGTGCCACGAGGCCCGAGGTCATCTGCACTGCCAGTTACTGACACCAGAGCCACTACTTCAGCACCAGCTACAGCCTCAGCTCCAGCGTCTACCTCAGCTCCAACTCCTGCGACTACTTCAGCATCTACAGAAGCCTTCGTCCTTGGAGTGATCCAGACTCCACCACCACCTGAAGATCAAGCCTGAGCGACGACTTAGCACTATGCATTTTCTAGGAACTTTTTGGTAACTTGTTGCCAAAGGGGGAGAAGATGTATAGATCATAGGCTTCGAGAGAGAGAGTGTTGCTTTTCTCTCTTGTTTTATTTGGTGGTTTCTTCGAACGTTGTTTGCTTTTGAGATACTACGTCCTTATGTTTGTGAGACATCGATGATCATGTGTTTGATCATAAGCTACACTTAATGTTTGCTTGATGCTTGCTTAAATATTACATTATATCTATCATTTGTGATCATTCACTATTCTTGGTGATGAGTGCATGTATTTCAATCTTATCATTTTGAGCGCTCCACCAAGATGTATGTGACATGGAAGAGTAACCCATGACTCTAACTCTTTGTGCATTTGCAGTCCAAAGCAAAATTTTAAATATGCACAAATTTAGGGGGAGCTCTTACTTATCTCATACTTCTCAAAGCGACGATATATTTCATGCTTATTATCATTTGTCGAAGCTTTGATCTATATGTTGTCATCAATTACCAAAAAGGGGGAGATTGAAAGTGCAACTATCCCTAGGTGGTTTTGGTAATTCATAACAACATATAGCTCATTGAGCTAATGCTATTCCAAGATGATTATTTCAGGAAAGCTCAATGATTGGCATGGCATGGATATGAAAGTGGAACCCTCAAAATGCTAAGGACAATGGATTGGCTCAAGCTCAAAAGCTCAAGACTCTTCATTTCATATTTTAGTGATCCAAGATCACATTGAGTCCATAGGAAAAGCCAATACTATTAAGGAGGGATGAGGTGTTGCTTAATGAGCCTCTTGCTTCATGTGCTTAATGATATGCTCCAAAATCCTCAACCACTTTCCCATATCCACATATGACCTAAACTCCAAGCCAAACTCGGTCCTACCGATTTTTCCTATCCGGCGCCACCGAGTGGGGGGGGGGGGGGGGGAGGGGAGGGGGGGGGGGGGGGGGGGGGGGGGGGGGGGGGGGCTGTTTCATCTTGTTCATAGCCACTGCACAAACCCTAGCAGATGTCTCAGGTCCTACCATAAGGATCGCCGTGTCCCACCGAGAGTGCCATGTTCAAACTCTCGTTTCCCTGTTCGTAACTTTCGGTCCCACCGAAAGAGCGAATCGGTCCCACCGAGATTGCAATGTAAACTCAGTGTTTCCCCTTTGTAACTTTTCGGTCTCACCGAGTTCCACTCGGTCCACCGAAAGAGCAAATCGGTCCCACCGAGTTTGCCTGACCAACTCTCTGGTTAGCTAATTACCAAACTCGGTCTCACCGAGTTTGTGTAATCGGTCTCACCGAGATTACGTTATGCCCAAACCCTAACCATATCGGTCCTACCGAGTTGCATGTCAGTCCCACCGAAATTCCTAACGGTCACTAGGTTTACTATTTCGGTCAGACCGAGTTTTTGATTCGGTCCCACCGAGATTGGAAAACTGTGTGTAACGGTTGGATTTTGTGTGGAGGCTATATATACCCCTCCACCTCTTTCTCATTCAGTGAGAGAGCCATCAGAACACACACACCATTCCAACTCATATGTCTGAGAGAGAACCACCTACTCATGTGTTGAGATCAAGATATTCCATTCCTACCATATGAATCTTGATCTCTAGCCTTCCCCAAAGTTGCTTTCCACTCAAATCTTCTTTCCACCAATCCAATCCTGTATGAGAGAGAGTTGAGTGTTGGGAAGACTATCATTTGAAGCACAAGAGCAAGGAGTTCATCACTACACACCATTTGTTACTTCTTGGAGAGTGGTGTCTCCTAGATTGGCTAGGTGTCACTTGGGAGCCTCCGACAAGATTGTGGAGTTGAACCAAGGAGTTTGTAAGGGCAAGGAGATCGCCTACTTCGTGAAGATCTACTGCTAGTGAGGCAAGTCCTGTGTGGGCGATGGCCATGGTGGGATAGACAAGGTTGCTTCTTCGTGGACCCTTTGTGGGTGGTTGCTTCTTCGTGGACCCTTCGTGGGTGGAGCCCTGTGTGGACTCGCGCAACCGTTGCCCTTGGGTGGAGCCCTGTGTGGACTCGCGCAACCGTTACCCTTCCGTGGGTTGAAGTCTCCATCAACGTGGATGTAGGATAGCACCACCTATCCGAACCACGGGAAAAACATCCGTGTCTCCAATAGCGTTTGAATTCTCCAAACCCTTCCCTTTACATTCTTGCAAGTTGCATGCTTTACTTTCCGCTGCCTATATACTCTTTGCATGCTTGCTTGAATTGTGTGATGATTGCTTGACTTGTCCTAAAATAGCTAAAATCTGCCAAGAACTAAAATTGGGAAAAGGTTAAGTTTTTATTTGGTCAAGTAGTCTAATCACCCCCTTCTAGACATACTTTCGATCCCACACCGTGCCCTACAGACGTAGAACGGTGGATCCACACGCATCAGACCTCCCTACTTGTTGTTCGTGCGCCGAGGGGGACTCCTGAGCATCGCGACTCAGGAGCCTAACTTGTCACGTAGCCCCTCACTCCTTGGTCCCGTCCTCGTTTCTGGTCGGGACTATTGCTGGGTGAGGTACGCGCGGGGCCGGGCTCTACCGGCGTAGAACGTAAGCAAGTAGGAAGGAAAATCGCTAATCTCAAGGAATTCAAAAGCAAATATTACAGTCCACACTGTTATTTCAATGCCAAACGCAAGTTTAAACGCCTCCCCGAGGCATGATACGTGTGCAGGAATTAAAAGCAGGACAGGAGCCACGACGGAGTCACTTGGCGGCGAGGTAGTAGCGCGGAGCGGGTTCGCCTCACGGAGCAGCGGGGTCGGCAGCGCCTTGCTCCGGCTTGGTGCTGAAGGCCCGGAATTTCCCCAGCAGAGCCTCCGCGCGACCCTTCACGGCCTCGGCAGCGGCAGCGGCACGCTCACCGCTCACTGGCTCCAGCAGGCTGTCGAGGTCGACACCGGGGTCGCGAAGATAGATGTGGGTGAGGACCCGCATCAGTGCTGCACAAGACAAGACACGCGCCTCGGCCTCGGCCGTGGGGCCAAGGCCAAGGGCGACATCTTCAAGAGCGTGAACCAGGAAGGGAAGCAGCTTGGCGGGGCCGTCCTCGGCGCCGGCCAGCGGGCTCTCCAGGCCGCTGTCATAAAGCGTCCTCAGCGAGGAGCGAGCCTTCGCCTCCAACTCCGTGAAGGCCACGCGGTCCTCGGCAAGAACCAGGGCCTTGCCGTCCAGCTCGGCCTTCCTCGCCCCCAACTCCTGCTCCAGCACGCCTAGGCGGTCGCGGCGCTTCCTGAGGTTGGCCTCCCAGCCCTCGACGGCTGCCTCGCGAGCCTTCACGCCTACTTCCTGCTCTTGGCGAAGGCGGACCTCTTCCATGAGCCGATCCCGCAGGCCTTGTAGCTCGTCCTCCAGCGCCTTGCAGCGACCGTGGACGTCGACCACCTCCCCCAAGGCTGCATCATGGGCAGTCTTCGCCTCCAGGACGGCCTGCTTCTCCTCGTCGCATGCCGTCGAGGCCTGGACCAGCGCCGCCCGAATCGAGGCGTCAGAGCGAACCCATCTAGAAGCCAGCTCTAAACGCCCGGCCACCAAGCGGGGGTCGGTGCCAAGAAGATCCTGCCGCAGTCGGTCCAGCTCAGCAACAGCACGATCCAGAACGGCAGAAGGAGTCGGAGAGACAACGGCCGGTTCAGTAGGAGGAGAAGGCGGCAGCGCAGCCGCAGCATCCTGAGGCGGAGTCTGCCGCGCCCCGACAGCTGTAGTGGCGGCGGCAGGCAAGAGCACCTCGGGAACCACTTGGGCCGTGTGGGCTGAGCTCGCCCCAGCCGGCTCAGCCAGACCTCGCGAGGACGACCGGGCAGGAGAAGCTTGTGCGTCGCGGTCACCTTCCTTCGCGGGCAGAAGCGCCGCCACGGATGGAACCTCGGGAGCCCCCTTCGGCTTCTTTGCTGCGGGCGCCAACCTATCCAAAGATGCAGACGTCAAGCCTCAAAAGCAGAGCAAGAGATAAAGACAAGAATCGAATGCTTACGGGTCGTCGCCAGTGAGCTCAAGCGGCCTCCGGCCAAATTTGAAGCCTGAAAGCCGGCTGGAAGGGTCAATCTCGGGAAGCTTGGAGGCGGAAGGTGCGTCTGCGGTTCGCCCCGGGGCCGGGGGAGATCCGCGGGAGATCAGCCCGGTCCTGTCCTTCTTCGGGATCGGGGGCGAGCTCCCGCCGTCCCGCTCGTCATCATCTTCATCGTCATCCTCATCGTCATCATTCGGAGAGAGGCGGAGAACGCGGGACCTGCGCCGGGGGAGGGGAGCCCTCGACTCTCCGTCAGTCGCCTCGGAGTCAGGCCCTCTTCCGCGCTCCCCTCCCTCTTCCTCTTCGCTGGAGTCGCCGGAGGGCACGTCCACCGGTTCCTCGGGAGCTTCCAAGGGCACTGGCCCATCCCCGTTGAAGACGGGCATGGACTTCACCACCCGCTCCCAGTCGTTGCGAGGAAAAAGGGCATAGGAGCGCCCTCCAGCCTCGCCACATTGCCCCCGACCAAAGATTGGAGGACCGCAGCCAGGTCTCCGGCGGCCAAGACCGCGGGGTTCGGACGGGGCCTCCACGTTGGAAGCGAGTACTGCCGAAGCGGAGCCAGCCGGTGCTCCAGGAACTCCCTCAGCAGCGACGCGCCGGTCAGCTTCGCCGCCGCCATGTCGGTCGGCCTCAGATCCGCGTCCATCTTCTCCAACACCATCTTCGCGCGGGGATCCGTGAGCTCCACTCGACCCCAGTCGCTAGAGCTCGTGGGCTGCTCCGTGGGCAGGATCAGCCGAGGGTGGATGCGCCCAGCATCCACCAAGATCCACTTGCTCCTGAAGCCCTCAATCCTCTTCCCATAGTTCGAGATGGCAATGGCGCCGCCGGACGCGACGAAGCTCGCGCACGCGGAAGCAGTCCCACGAGAGGTCCGGAGGTAGAAGTAGTGGCGCGGCAAGGCCACTGAGGGCTACACCCCAACATGTGCTTCGCAATAATAAGCAAAGATTGCCAGGAGAAGGACGGAGTTGGGATGGAGATGCAGAGCCTGTAGCTTGTAATGGCGGAGGACAGAGAAGAAGAACTCGGAGAAGGGAGGCACCAGGCCAGCAACAATGGCACTTACGACGAGCGGATAGAAGGTGCTCCTTTGACCCTCAGGGGTGGCGGAGCCGGCCTTGAACACCTTCTCCCCGTCGATGCCCCACGCCTTCGCCATCCGGTGCAACCGGGCAAGGCCTGCCTCTGACACGTTCAGCGAGTCCAGGGCAGACGAGTACCAAGCTGTGGCCGGGGGCTGACGAGGCGCCATGGCTCCCTAGGCCGCGCGGTCAGAGAAGATCTGTAAATCTTGGAGGAAGGAAGGAGAGGCGCAAGAAAGGGGATCTGAGCAGCAACCGGAGAAAGCAAGAAGCAGGGCCTAGGCGGATGCCACTCCTTTATCAACTCGCGTGGTTACTGAGGCGCCCACGTCCAGTCAACCGCCACGCGGCGCCCAAGGCCGCAGGCTGTTAGGGCCCGCGGCGCTTCGCCCTCGCCCTTCCGCCTCCCTGCACGGCCAAGTCCGGGCGCACCTTGGGCCCAGGGGCTACTGTCGGCGTTCTGGAAACGGGGGTCCCCAGACTTGCCAGCCTGCGGCGTGGCTCAAAGGGGGGCCCAGCACGGCCCATCTTCACCAACACAAACCCAAGACCCTCACGAGGGGCCAAGCCTCGCGAGGCGGACGACGCGAAGGTTCCTCAGGCACGGCCTCGTCAGGCTGGCTCACGAGGAGGCGGAGAGATCAAGGCGGGGTACCTCACGAGGTGCCCATGACACAAGCCGTGACAACTCAGGGCGCTAGGCAGGTGCCAGCCCGCGCAGCGTCCTCCTTTCCTCTTTGGTGCAAAGGGGGCAAGCGCAGCCGCGGAGTACCGAGGCATCACGCAAAGGTTGCCATTTCGGTGCAACGAGACCAAGACCAGGAGGACTATGAGACGGAGGTCACCGTGGAGCCCAAGACGGCGTCATCACCAGAGCTTTGCGCAGGCGAAGACTACTTTTGTCAGGATAGCTGATACTTGCTGTCCCCCTTGAAATTAGCCCGCCATTGTTGGCTCCCTTCCCGCTCAATATTTGGGGAGAGGACCAGGGCCTCTATAAATAGGACCAGCCACCCACATAGTAGAGAGAGAGGAGACGAAGACGAAGGGAGGATGAAAAAGAGGTAGGAAGGAAGAGGCTCGTTAGAAGGGTCGGCCAAGGGAGAACAGAGAGAGAGAGAGAGAGAAAGGTGGCTGAACTCCTCCTAGCAGTTCATCGCCTCATCCAAGAACAGACCCTCGCGAGGCTGTTCTTCCTTGTATTGTTCATCATCATCAGCCCAAGAGGCAATCCACACACCACACACTGGAGTAGGGTATTACACCACAACGGTGGCCCGAACCAGTATAAACCCTATGCCTCTTGTGTTGTTCTTTCCTTAGTTTTAGATCCAAGCATGGCAGAGGGATGCAGGTAGGTAGGAGGCGAAATCTCCGCGCGCACCCCAGTGTTCGAACCTCAAGGGTCTGCCGGAACCCGAAATCCGACAGTGTTATTTTGTGCAGAAATAAAAGTTCTCGGAATGACCTAAAAATCAACGGAGATTATTTTTGGAATATATAAAAAATATTGGAAGAAGAATCCATGTCAGGGGGCCCACACCCTGTCCACAAGGGTGGGGGCGCGCCTACCCCCCTGGGCGCGCCCCCTGCCTCGTGGGCCCCCTGACGCTCCACCGACCTCAACTCCAACTCCATATATTCGTGTTCGGGGAGAAAAAAATCAGAGAGAAGGATTCATCGCATTTTACGATACGGAGCAGCCGCCAAGCCCTAAACTCTCTCGGGAGGGCTGATCCGGAGTCCGCTCGGGGCTCCGGAGAGGGGAATCCGTCGCCATCATCATCATCAACCTTCCTCCATCACCAATTTCATGATGCTCACCGCCGTGCGTGAGTAATTCCATCGTAGGCTTGCTGGACGGTGATGGGTTGGATGAGATTTATCATGTAATTGAGTTAGTTTTGTTAGGGTTTGATCCCTAGTATACACTATGTTCTGAGATTGATGTTGCTATGACTTTGCTATGCTTAATGCTTGTCACTAGGGTCCGAGTGCCATGATTTCAGATATGAACCTATTATGTTTTCACGAATATATGTGAGCTCTTGATCCTATCTTGCAAGTCTATAGTCACCTATTATGTGTTATGATCTGTTAACCCCAAAGTGACAATAATCGGGATACTTACCGGTGATGACCGTAGTTTGAGGAGTTCATGTATTCACTATGTGTTAATGCTTTGGTCCGGTACTCTATTAAAAGAAGGCCTTAATATCCCTTAGTTTACAATAGGACCCCGCTGCCACGGGAGGGTAGGACAAAAGATGTCATGCAAGTTCTTTTCCATAAGCACATATGACTATATTCGGAATATATGCCTACATTACATTGATGAACTAGATCTAGTTCTATGTCACCCTATGTTATAACTGTTGCATGATCGATCACACCTGACATAATTATCCAGCACCGATCAAATGCCTACGAGCTTTTCATATATTGTTCTTCACTTATTTACTTTTCCGTTGCTACTATTACAATCACTATAAAACCCAAAAATATTAATTTTGCTACCGTTACCACTACTATCAAATTACTTTTCTACTAAATACTTTGCTGCAGATATTAAGTTTTCAGGTGTGGTTGAATTGAAAACTCAGCTGCTAATACTTGAGAATATTCTTTGGCTCCCCTTGTGTTGAATCAATAAATTCGGGTTGAATACTCTACCCTCAAAAACTGTTGCGATCCCCTATACTTGTGGGTTATCAAGACTATTTTCTGGCGCCGTTGCCGGGGAGCATAGCTCTATTCTTGAGTCAGTTGGGATTTATATCTGCTGGTAACTATGAAGAAATTGAAAGATCAAAGAACCAAGATTTTTCCCTCAACTACAAGGGGAGGTAAGGAACTGCCATCTAGCTCTACACTTGATTCACCTTCTGTTTTGAGTAAACTTGCGACACCTACACATGCTATTGATTCTGATAGGTCGCATGTTATTGATGATGCCACTTCTGCTATGCGTGATATTTATGATGAAACTACTTCTATGCTTGATAATACTATGCCACTAGGTGAATTTCTTGATGAACAACTTGCTAGAGCTAGAGAGAATGAAATTATTGAAACTGATAATATTTATGAAAGTGATGACGAATATTCTCCCCCTAGATATGAATTTCCTGTTGTTCCTGAGGGTTATGTTATGGATGAAGAAACTGCTGGAGACTTCTTAGCTTGCAATGTTAGCTCTGATCTTAAGAAATTATTAGCTAAGCTTAAAGAAAACTCTCTGAGTGCTAGAATGAAATATGACCCTGCTTTTGCTACTTCACCTGTCTTTATTACTGATAAGGATTATGATTTCTCTGTCGATCCTGAGATAATTACTTTGGTTGATTCTGATCCTTTTTATGGCTATGAATCTGAAACTGTTGTGGCACATCTTACTAAATTAAATGATATAGACACCCTTTTTATGGCTATTAAATAATATGTTAAATAATGAAAATAATTGGACACTTCCTGAACTAACCTGTAAGCCAACTCCGAAGAAAAGGGGAATTCTATTTCTCAGTCCTGAAGATATGCAAGAGGCAAAGAAATCTATGAAAGAAAAAGGTGTTAAAGTTGAAGATGTTAAGAATTTACCACCTATTGAAGAAATACATGGTCTTGATAACCCAACACAGGTAGTAAAGGTAAATTCTCTCTATAGATTTGATAAATGTGAAATCCCATTTACTAAGTTTGCTATCCAATGCTTGGATGAGTTTGATGACTTTATGGTTAAACAAGAAAATTTCAATGCTTATGTTGGTAGACAATTGAAACACAATGCTGATATGCTTGAACACTTGAGTGATTATATGGCTAATGTTAAAGGTGAACTTAAACTTATTAGTAAACATGCTTCTATGGTTACCACTCAAGTAGAACAAGTGCTTAAAGCTCAGAATGATTTGCTCAATGAATTAAATAATAAGAATAATGATAATGTTGTTAGATTTATGACTAGGGGTGGTAAAATGACTCAGGAACCTTTGTATCCTGAGGGCCATCCTAAGAGAATTTAGCAAGATTCTCAGAGAACTAATGTTGATATAACAAGTCCTTCTAAGAGGAAGAAAAAGAAAAATGATAGGACTTTGCATGCTTCCAGTGAACCTGTTGTTGACACACCTGAGAATCCCAATGATATTTCTATTTCTAATGTTGAAACACAATCTGGTAATGAACATGAACCTAGTGATAATGTTAATGATGATGTTCATGTTGATGCTCAACCTAGCAATGATAATGATGTAGAAATTGAACCTGCTGTTGATCTTGATAACCCACAATCAAGGAACCAACGTTATGATAAGAGAGACATTGTTGCTAGGAAGCACGGTAAATAAAGAGAACCATGGGTTCAGAAACCCATGCCTTTTCCTCCTAAACCATCCAAGAAAAAGGATGATGAGGATTTCGAGCGCTTTGCTAAAATGATTAGACCTATCTTTTTACGTATGCGTTTGACTGATATGCTCAAAATGAACCCTTGTGCTAAATACATGAAAGATATGGTTACAAATAAAAGAAAGATACCGGAAGCTGAAATTTCCACCATGCTTGCTAATTACACTTTTAAGGGTGGAATACCAAAGAAACTTGGAGATCCCGGAGTACCAACTATACCATGCTCTATTAAAATAAACTATGTTAAAACTGCTTTATGTGATCTTGGAGTCGGTGTTAGTGTTATGCCTCTCTCTTTATATCGTAGACTTGATTTGAATAAATTGACACCTACTAAAATATCTTTACAAATGGCTGAAAAATCAACTGCTATACCTGTCCGCATTTGTGAGGATGTGCCTGTTGTGGTTCCAAACGTTACTATTTTAAGGGACTTTATTATTCTTGATATTCCCGAGGACGATAGTATGTCTATTATTCTTGGAAGACCCTTTTTGAATACTGTAGGGGCTGTTATTGATTGCAACAAAGGCAATTTCACTTTTCATGTTAATGGTAATGAGCATACGGTAAACTTTCTGAGGAATCAACCTCAAGTCCACATTATTAATTCTATTGGAAAATTTTCAACAATTACTATTGGAGGTTTTGAATTTTCTCTTCCTGCTGTTAAGAAGAAATATGATATTCTTATTGTTGGGGATATGCATATCCCCGTTGAGGTAACCTAGTGTTTTTTGAAATTTCTCTGGTTTCATATTATTCGAAATGAGTTTGTTAACAAGACCTGATCAACCTTGTTGGTGGATTCCTTTTGATGAGCATGAGGTGGATGAAGTTAGAAAACACAACTCTCTGTACCCACTTTTTACTTTCTATTATTTATATTAAACAAAGCAAAATAGTATTTTTCTGTCTGTTTTCTGAATTATCCATGCAATAAAAAATACCCCAAAAATAAAAGTTCTCCAAATGCCCCAAAAATTAAATATGATTTTTTCTAGAATATTTGAGAATATCTGGCACTAAGAACGCAGCAGGGGGAGCAGCCACGTGCCCACGAGGGTGGAGGGCGCGCCCACCCCCTGGGCGCGCCCCCTGCCTTGTGGACCCCACATGGGTCCCCTCCACTTATTCCAGCCACCACACACTCCTTCTTCCTCCCAAAAAAATCACTAGCCAGCTCAAACCCGAGTTCTTGCTCATCTTGCTGCCATTTTCGATCTCCTTGCTCAAAGCTCCTCTCACAAAACTGTTTTGGGGGATTGTTCTTCGGTATGTGACTCCTCCAATGGTCCAATTAGTTTTTGTTCTAGTGCTTTATTTATTGCTAATTTTCGCTGCTTAGGTGACCCTGTTCTTGAGCTTGCATGTCAAATTTATGTGGTCAAAAGTAGTTTTAATGCATGATATAGCCTCTAGGCACTTGTAGGAGTAGTTGCTATAAGTTTTGTTGAGTTTGGTTCACTTTTATTTTAAGTTACTAAAAATTTCAGAAATTTTTCAGAGGAAGAAATATGTTTAGGAAAATGTACCAAGGTGGTTCCTCGAGGAAGCAAGGACCCAGGCCCGCAATACGCGAGCCGGACAATGAACTACCAAGGGATGCTCAAGTGCGGCCTTGTGAATGGCTGTCAGAGGACTTCATGGTTGGAGTAGGGATTAAGGAAGAATTTGAAGCATATGTGCGTAACGCCGATCTTGAGAGCTTCGTGGCAGATAAGTGCCGCCAGTACCTCTATTTGACTTATTCATTTGTGAGAAGGTTTAAATTTATATCATCACACAATTCTCAAACTGTCCTATTTGATCTTTATGATAAATCTTATACCATGGACTTAGAAGATTTTAATACTGATTGTAAACTCCCACACTGGGGTAATGTTAGTGAACCTTGCCAATCTGAATATACAGATTTTCTTGCTAGTATCACTGTGGGGGAATCTAGGGAAATCACACAAGCTACCATAGGGAGCATTCATTTTCCTGCCATACATTATTTTGCTCTCTTCATAGGAAGATGCATTAATGGTAAAGATGAAGCATGTCACATATGTGTTCCAGACCTTAGTGTTCTCAAGAGTGTTGTATTAGGGGATAGACAATATAACCTGGGGGCCATTGTTGCACGTAGGTTGCATAATAATAGTATTGATGGAGATTTCTTTGGTGGAATTTATGCAACCCGTTTAGCTGATTTTCTTGAGATACCCATACGCGGAGATGATATTGAGTTGCCTCCTGCTTATGTAGATTATAATGCTATGGTTCGTCATTAGTTTGTTGAGAGGAACAATCAGTTCCTCCAGCACTGACTAATCTTTGACAGACGACGCACCTATCACGTCGCTCTCCCTGCTCCTACTTTCTTTGACTTTCAGGCAAAAGGGAGATATGTTATAACTAGGGAGGAGACGACCGAGTAGGAGAGGAGGGCGGAGGCAGCTCGCCTCCAAGCTGCAGCTCATCAGGCAATTGCCGCTGCATCTCAGTACGACCCCAGCTACAACTTTGATCCATGGACATAGACCAACTTAGGCCAAAAGCCTAAGCTTGGGGGAGTACGTATCTCTCACTGACATTACATTTATGTTCACACACCCATGCCAATTGTCGATGCTCATACTTTTCCATTGTATCATCCATGCTAGTTTATTTTCTTTTTAAGCTTTCTTCTTGTGTGTTTGAAAAACCTTAAGAAAACCAAAAAAATTAGTTGTAGCTTTTAGCTAGTTTATTTTTCATGCCTGTAGTAGTAGTAACTAAAAATAAAATCCAAAAAGATTTCTCGTTCTTCTTTTGTTTGTTGGGAGCTTTCCCGTGTAAATAGTTTTGTTTGTTTTCTTTCCTTTGGGGGTCGAGAGGAGAAGACCATAATGAAAATGTTGAGAGGCTCTTATATGCATTATTGTTGATCTAACAAAGAGCCCATATTACCTTGTCTTCTCTCTTGAATTGAATGCTTGCAGATTCCAGCTTTGTCCAATGCACGTGTACTATTATTATTATCCACACTATTTGGTCGTGCAAGTGAAAGGCAATAATGACGATATATGATGAACTGATTGAGATGAGAAAAGCTGGTATGAACTCGACCTCTCATGTTTTTGTAAATATGATTAGTTCATCGTTCCTGATTCAGCCTATTATGAAAGAAACATGTTTGCAATGACGATTAGAGATTGTAGTTGCTTATGCCATGCTTAATTAGCTAGGGGTTCATAATGGTTTACCTTGCATGCCAACATGCTATGAAAATGGTTGTGATGTGGTATGATGGGGTGGTATCCTCCTTTGAACGATTCGAGTGGCTTGACTTGGCACATGTTCACGCATGTAGTTGAAACAAAATCAACATAGCCTTCACGATATTTATATTCATGGTGGATTATATCCTACTCATGCTTGCATTCGGTGTTGATTAATTTTAATGCATGTTCATGACTATTGTCGCTCTCTAGCTGGTCGCTTCCCAGTCTTTTGCTAGCCTTCACCTGTACTAAGCGGGAATACTGCTTGTGCATCCAACTCCATAAACCCCAAAGTTATTCCATATGAGGCCACCATACCTACCTATATACGGTATCTACCTACCGTTCCAAGTAAATTTGTATGTGCCAAACTCTAAACCTTCAAATAAACATTCTGTTTTGTATGCTCGAATAGCTCATGTATCAACTAGGGTTGTCTGTATCCTCCATGCTAGGCGGGTTATTCTCAAGAGGAGTGGACTCCGCTCCTCATTCACGAGAAAATGGATGGTCACCGAGATGCCCAGTCCCATGCTCAAATCAAATCAAAATAATTGTAAACAAAACTCCCCCAGGATTGTTTTTAGTTGGAGGCACCCGTTGTTTTGGGCAAGCACTGGATTTATGCTTGTTGGTGGTGGGGGAGTATAAACTTTACCATTCTACTTGGGAACCGCCTGTAATGTGTCTAGCATGGAAGATATCGAGATCTCTCGGTTGTTATGTTGACAATGAAAGTATACCACTCAAAATATTCATATCTATTTCAAAATCGAGCTCTGGCACCTCTACAAATCCCTGCTTCCCTCTGCGAAGGGCCTATCCATTTTCTTTTATGTTGAGTCATCATCCTATTATTAAAAAGCACCAGTTGGAGAGCACTGCTGTCATTTGCATGTATTACTGTTAGTTTACATCGAGTATGACTTGACTGGATCTCTTTTACCATGAATTACAATGTCTAGTCAGTCCTTGATCTTTAAAGGTGCTCTACATTTATGTTTTGCAGTCTCAGAAAGGGCTAGCGAGATACCATCTTGTTATACCATATTATGATCATTTTGAGAAAGTGTTGTCATCTGAGATTTGTTATGATTGCTCGCTAGTTGATTATCCCATTGATATGAGTAAACATGAGACCTAAATGTTATTGTGAATATGGTTAGTTCATAATCTTTGCTGAAAACTTGAATGCTGGCTTTACGTATTTACAACATCAAGAGCAAACAGAGTTTGTAAAAGTTTTTCTTTATCACTTTCAGTTTATCAACTGAATTGCTTGAAGACAAGCAAAGGTTTAAGCTTGGGGGAGTTGATACGTCTCCGTCGTATCTACTTTTCGAAACACTTTTGCCCTTGTTTTGGACTCTAACTTGCATGATTTGAATGGAACTAACCCGGACTGTCGCTGTTTTCAGCAGAACTGCCATGGTTTTATTTTTGTGCAGAAATAAAAGTTCTCGGAATGACCTAAAAATCAATGGAGATTATTTTTGGAATATATAAAAAATATTGGAAGAAGAATCCACCTCAGGGGGGCCACACCCTGTCCACAAGGGTGGGGGCACGCCTACCCCCTGGGCGCGCCCCCTGCCTCGTGGGCCCCCTGACGCTCCACCGACCTCAACTCCAACTCCATATATTTGTGTTCGGGGAGAAAAATATCGAAGAGAAGGATTCATCGTGTTTTACTATACAGAGCCGCCGCCAAGCCCTAAACTCTCTCGAGAGGGCTGATCTGGAGTCCGTTCGGGGCTCCGGAGAGGGGAATCCGTCACCATCGTCATCATCAATCTTCCTCCATCATCAATTTCATGATGCTCACCGCCGTGCGTGAGTAATTCCATCGTAGGCTTGATGGACGATGATGGGTTGGATGAGATTTATCATGTAATCGAGTTAGTTTTGTTAGGTCTTGATCCCTAGTATCCACTATGTTCTGAGATTGATGTTGCTATGACTTTGCTATGCTTAATGCTTGTCACTAGGGCCCGAGTGCCATGATTTCATATCTGAACCTATTATGTTTTCATGAATATATGTGAGTTCTTGATCCTATCTTGCAAGTCTATAGTCACCTATTATGTGTTATGATCCGTTAACCCCGAAGTGACAATAATCGGGATACTTACCGGTGATGATCGTAGTTTGAGGAGTTCATGTATTCACTATGTGTTAATGCT
Organism: Triticum urartu; assembly: GCF_003073215.2. Lineage (NCBI taxonomy): Eukaryota > Viridiplantae > Streptophyta > Magnoliopsida > Poales > Poaceae > Triticum > Triticum urartu. Next base: position 145,242,741 of record NC_053027.1, on the reverse strand, counting down.
TTGGTCCGGTACTCTATTAAAAGGAGGCCTTAATATCCCTTAGTTTCCAATAGGACCCCGCTGAGGGAGTCCTTGACTAAGGGGTCCTCGGGCGTCCGGCCTGTTATCTATGGGCCGGACTGATGGGCTGTGAAGATATGAAGACCGAAGACTATACCCGTGTCTGGATGGGACTCTCCTTGGCGTGGAAGGCAAGCTTGGCGAACAACTATGAAGATACCATCTTATGTAACCGACTCTATGTAACCCTAGATCCCTCCGGTGTCTATATAAACCGGAGGGTGTAGTCTGGAAAGGATATACTCAATAGCCAATACCCTAGTCATACAGGCTAGACTTCTAGGGTTTAGCCATTATGATCTTGTGGTAGATCAACTCTTGTAATACTCATATTCGTCAATGTCAATCAAACAGGAAGTAGGGTATTACCTCCATAGAGAGGGCCCGAACCTGGGTAAACTTCATGTCCCCTGTCTCCTGTTACCATCAACCTTAGACGCACAGTTCGGGACCCCCTACCCGAGATCCGCCGGTTTTGAAACCGAAATTGGTGCTTTCATTGAGAGTTCATCTGTGCTATCGCTGAAAGGTTTGATGGCGCCTTCAATCGTCAATAATGATGATGTCTACGGAGAAACTTTCCTCCCCGGGCAGATCTTCGTATTCGGCGGCTTCGCACTGCGGGCCAACTCGTTTGGCCATCTGGAGCAGATCGAAAGCCACGCCCCTGGCCATTAGGTCAGATTCGGGAGCTTGAACTATGTCGAGGACATCCGAGGAGACTTGATCTTCGCCGGATTCGATATCGCGGTGGCCGCTCCCAGTCACCCCGATGATCATGACCTAAATCTGTCAACGGGCCGCATCTAGGAGATCGCTCATGTAACCATTCTGGACCTAGAGCCAGAGCAGGCCACGCCATCCAAAAACGGGAGGATTAACCCCACATCGGAGCCGCAAATTCCACGGCATTGGAGCCACACATGGACCTGGTCTCACACGTTGCCCATGCCACCGGAACGCCGAACTCGTCTATGGCCGTAGGTTTCGAATCGCGCGAGCCCGTGGACGCCGAGCTTGATCGTTTGTCGATCTTCAAATTCAGTGCCGCAGACATCTTCCAGCACTCGCCTTGGCGGAGGACTCTCAGTCGAACTATTCCCGGCTCAAACTAGGGGCTGACGGTGGAGAATTGTGCTCCCCACCGACGACCCACTTCATAGCCACAGTCGAGGATTCGACTGATACACTTGATTATGACTCCGAGAATATTGATGACATGGACAATGATGCCGATGACAACGAAGACCTCGTTGATACAACTAATGAACAAGATGAACAGGAAGATGGGCAGGTTAGCCCTGCTAAGCAGGCCACACACGAAGATTCGGAGGACGACAATTACCTTCCGCTCTCCGAGGATGAGGTGGGCCTCGGCACTGAGGATTTCATCATGCCTGAGGAACCTCGTGATCAGGAGCGCTTTAAGCGCCAACTAATAGCCACTGCAAGGAACCTGAAAAAGAAGCAGCAACAGCTCCAAGCCGACCAAGATCTGCTCAATGATAGATGGACCGAAGTCCTAGCCGCCGAAGAATACAGCCTTAGTGGACCGGCCAAATGCTACCCGAAGCATAGATTGCTACCTCAGGGCAACGATAAGGCGCTGGAGCCCATACCATCATCGTACAATGCGGCATGTCGACCACAACTGGGCTCAGGTAAAGCGGCAACTCAAGCCGAACACCAGACCACCACACCTCGCAGTAAAAGCAAGAACAAAACAGCTCATGGTTATACATACGACCGTCAACAAGACTTGGGTAGCAAAGCAGGACACTCAAGAGCGATCTAAAGATCGCAAGGACATACCTCGACACATGATGACAACCACCTATTCGGACGTGACAAACCTAGCCACACCCAGATTGAAACCCGCAAATGGACTCTGTCGGAGATACGCCGCAGTGTGGCCCAACATAGAGGCGCCGCACACCCTCTTTGCTTCACAAATGAAGTAATGGAGCATGAATTCCTAGACGGGTTCAAACCGATGAATATCGAATCATACGATGGAACAACGGATCCCGCGGTATGGATCAAGGACTTCCTCCTCCATATCCACATGGCGCGCGGAGACGACCTTCATGCTATCAAATACCTACCACTTAAACTCAAAGGACCTGCTCGGTACTGGTTAAACAGTCTGCCGGAAAATTCTATCGGCAGCTGGGAGGATTTGGAGGACGCCTTTCACAACAACTTCCAAGGAACATATGTCCGGCCACCGGACACCGATGACTTAAGTAACATTGTCCAGCAGCCCGGAGAGTCAGCCAGGAAGCTCTGGACCAGGTTCCTAGTTAAAAAGAACCAAATCGTCGACTGTCCGGACACGGAGGCCCTTGCGGCCTTTAAACATAGTGTCCGGGATGAATGGCTTGCACGCCACGTCGGTCAAGAAGGACCTAGATCCATGACAGCCCTTACCGATCTAATGACCCACTTTTGCACGGGAGAAGACAGCTGGCTCGCTTGTAAAAGCAACAGCGTCAGCGACTCGGGCACTTCCGAAATCTGAGTCGTCAATGGCAAGCCACGACGAAGCATACACAACAGTCGCAATGATAATGAAAGATCACGCGACACAGCGGTCAATGCTGGATTTAGCAATCCCAAGCCCGGTCAACGGAAAAAGGCATTCAAGGCAAACACAGACGGACCATCCAAACTAGACAAGATATTGGACCGGCCCTGCTAGATTCACGGCCACCCCAATAAACCAGCTAATCACACCAACAGAAGCTGTTGGGTCCTCAAGCAGGCCGACAGGCTCAACGCCGGACACAATGGAAATGGGTCACCAGGCAATAGGGACAACGGAGCGGCTCACCAGCTAAATGCCGAAGGGCGGAAGCAATTTCCCCCTGAAGATCGATCAAATCCGGAACAGAAATAGCAGTTCGGCTTCCGCTGCCCATCTTGTATACCCGTTAAAACTATACCGCGCATACATAATTACGCACTCAAGATACCATGGGCCTTGATGGAAGCACAAGACAGCCAAGTCTGCAGGCACTCCGGTAAACATTCTTTAACCGCTTTCCTATTTTCTTTTGTTTCATTATCTCTTAAAAGCAGGTGGCACAAAGGGAAAACACCTACAACCGACCCCATAGGAGTTCGGATCTGTACACTCACCTACGGGGCTACTCCCTTCAAGGATTCCCCTAGCTGAGGAGAGGTGGCGCAGACGTGCGACAGGAGGTCCAAAATAACTTTTTGTAGACCGGACTCTCTTTTCGAGCCTGTAAAATGCCTTTTTACTCTGCCTTCGACCCAGGGCATATCAAATCGCCGGGGTCGTGGCCTTTATGTATATCAAGTAACCATTGGCATATCACTCAGGTCCCAGTTCAAATTATCCGAATTAATCCCTCACGTCTTTTGGCAAAATGAATACGCTTCCTATGGTTGTTTCATAGATATACCCCAGCTTAACTTGCCAGGGGCTCGGTACGGGAACAAATGAGTTGCCAACAAAGTCCGAACAGCTTTTACAGTGTACTTCGGCGTCACGAGTTTGGCCTTATATGCATCAACTCCGAATCATGTCTTGGGTCAATAGTTGGGTTGACTGTTCGGAATGAGGCTCAGTTGGCCATAACCGGATTATGACGTTCTTCATGGCAGCATCGGATATCCTATAAAGCTCGGCCCACTGGGACATCTTCTCATTCAGCAACAGGGGGCGCTTCGAGGCGCCAAATTGTGACCAGAAAAGCCTCTCCGTTGCGTACCCGTCTCGCGCCTGATAATACTGTGCCGCATCGAAAGAACTCTTCAGCAAGTCTAAAAACTCGTCCGGAGAACTCCATAATTGGTTAATCTGAGCATAGTTAGGATCGCCGAACTTAGCCTGTAGCAAAAATGGCTTACCAGCTGCAATCTCCCCAGCTTGCCGGATCTCCTCACGGGCTGCTCTAGATTCAGACCACGCTTCTCTCGCCTCTCGTAGGGCCTTGTAAATTTCAGCCATTTTCGCTTCATTCTCCTTCTCAAGGAGTTCACACCGGCTAGCAGCACTTTTTAGCTCGAGCACCATCGTGGATATCTTCTCCTCGTCTTGACGCCAAGCAGCTCGTTTGGCTTTTAACTTAGCCGATGCCTTCTCGGCAGTCGCATTACTACACCGGGCCTGCTCCTTGGCTCGGGCTAGCTCCGCCTGAAGAATTTCAACGGCGGCAGCACCATCTACAGCCAGGCACAACTTTCAGCGTCATGCTTATATCACAAAAATGTATGTACATGGACTGCTCCAAATACATACCTTGCGACTCATCAAGACACATATTGATTAACGTAATGTCATCCCGGCTACATCAAGCTTCCGTTGCAGCTCAGCAATATTCGCAGTCTGGGAAGTAGCCAGGGGAAGCATCCTGTGTTCAAAGATAATCATATTAGTCCTCGGATATTTCTTTTGATCCTCCGTTCGCTTCCTATGGGAAGCCAACCTGAGTCTCAGGGGCTACTATCTATACACAGGTGTATTTTCTGAATAAAACACAATTGCACATATTACAGTACAAACCTCGAAGCCTCTCAGCAGACTACAAAAGCCTCATTCAATCCTCTCTTGTGGATAGGACCTTTTTAACCACTGTACCCATTAAGGTACGCTGAAATGGACGCCTGCCGCAGCATGTTCGTCAAGATATCCGGCGCCTCTGGGTCTCTGGAGGCAGCTGTGGGAGTACGGTCACCTTTGAAGGGATCTGTTTATTTGTATCCGACCACATTCCGTATTGTTCGGGGTCTTCATTGTTGTTCCCCGGATCCTGGGCCGCCGAAGTATCACCTTCGTGTAGCGTCTTCGTCATCCCTTGCACCACTTGTTGGTCGAGGGAGACCCTCCGCGACGACACCTCAAGGTCGTCTGCCCTATTGGACGGAGAAACCGGTGGGGGCGTCTCACTTTCCATCATCTCCGAGAGAAGGTCCCCCGAGGAAGAGGATTGTTGAAGGGGACTGCGCGCTGAGCTGCAGAAAATATATTCCAGACATCATAAGAAAATAATGGGATAGGCTTAAAACAGCCTTGTTCACTTACGATTTGGCCGGAGGCTTGTCCTCGTTATGAGACTGCGCTTCGACGTCCTCCAGGCCCGGGCCGCCCCCGAGAGGCATCTTGCCTCGCTTAGGAGCCTGCTTCTCCCAATCTTCGGAGGCGTCCCTCTTCTTCCTGGGAGGGATGGAGATAGTGGCCCCCCTTCACTTTTGTCTTCGGATGAGGGGATTTTTATTCCTCCGGACACAAAGTCCGAGGTTCCCTGGGAATAGAGGCCAACCTTGGTCCTCTTGTCCTCCGCCTCGTCCTCCTTCTCCGGCATCTGGTACAGTGTTGGGGCCAGCATCCTTGTTAGGACAGGATTCGCTGGACCCTCGGGCAGAGGGGCCGAACACATAATTAGTTCCGCCTTCTTTATCCAGCCCTGGAAAAAGATAGCTTTCTCAGTACTGTATTACTGCATGCATGACCACAAAGTATTCGAAAGTCAAGTGCTTACCGGGGTATCCGGACGATTACAGCTAAGGCCAGTGTCCTCAACAGTATCCGGCCAATGTTTCCGCTTCCCGAAAAATAACTTCCACATCCCTTCGTGTGTGGCGCCGAAGAAGTGTTGGAGGGTTCGTGGTCCTTCTGGATTAAACTCCCACATGCGGCGAGGCCTGCGCTGGCAGGGCAGGATTTGGCGAACTAACATCACTTGGATCACTCTGACGAGATCGATATCTCTCTCGAGGAGGGTTAGGATGCGGCTTTGTAAGGTCCGCATTTCATCCACTAATCCTCAGTCAAGCCCCTTGTTGACCCATGACGCGAGCTGTAATGGTGGGCCGGGACGGAAGGTAGGGGCAGCTGCCCATTTAGCACTACGGGGATTTGTAATATAAAACCACTCCCGCTGCCAGTAATTGGAAGCCTCGGTAAAAGAACCTTTTGGCCAGGGGGTTTTGGCGAGTTGGATCATTGTAGCACCGCCGCACTCTGCCTGTTCCCCGTTGACTACCCTCGGCTTCACACTAAAGTTCTTGAGCCATAAGCCGAAGTGTGGGGGGATTTGAAGGAAGGCCTTGCATGTAATGATAAACACCGAGACATGGAGGATAGAGTCCGGGGAAAGATCATGAAAATCTAGTCCGTAATAAAACATTAGCCCACGGACAAAGGGGTGAAGAGCGAACCCTAACCACCGGAGCAAATGGGAGACGAGTACCACCCTCTCGCCGGATCTGGGGGTCGGAATAACTTGTCCTTGAGCAGGAAGCCGGTGGTGGATCTCTGCGGTCAGATATCAGGCCACCCGAAGCTTTGTGATATCCTCCTCTGTAACGGAGGAAGCCACCCATCGGCCTTGGGAGCTGGATCCAAACATGATGGGAAGGCTGAAAGCAATGGAGTCGAACCATGGGTGCTAGAACTCGAGGTTGGGGAGGCTTAGGAGAGGTGTGGCATAAAAAGACGGCCATTGGTTCCTTTATAAACACCTCCGGTATTGAAAGTCTCCTCCTAAGCCTAAGAACCTGCCTATTCCTAAGGAATCTTTCCCGCAGGACGGTTGGGTTACCCACACTTGTATTGATGAAAATCCCGTAATAAGGGGACACGATCTCTACTTTGATAAGACGTGCCAATGACAACCGCGTCTCGAAACATGGGGCGAAAAATGGTTCGAAATTATGACCGGACGGGCGTGACGTCACATTACTAACGTTGTCAGCAGATTGGACTTGTGTGTTATTATATTCTCTCTGCGGTTGTGTGCGGTGTGTATTACAGGTCCAGACACGATCATTGCGTCTGGAGACTATTCGGGAGTTCGGAAGGAGGAACCCGCCTTGCAATGCCAAAGACAGAACTACGCGTCGGATACCTTGTCATTGAAGCCGGGTTCTGGGGCTACTGAGGGAGTCCTGGACTAAGGGTCCTCGGGCGTCCGGCCTATTATCTATGGGCCAGACTGATGGGCTATGTCGGGGATATACCCCACGGTGTAACCCGGCCGGAAGTATGTGTTGCGGAACGTAGTAATTTCAAAAAAATTCCTACGCACACACATGATCATGGTGATGCATAGCAACAAGAGGGGAGAGTGTTGTCGACGTACCCTCGTAGACCGTTCGCGGAAGCATTATATCAATGCGGTTGATGTAGTCGTACGTCTTCATGATCCGACCGATCCAAGTACCGAAAGCACGGCACCTTCGTGTTCTGCACACGTTCGGCTCGGTGACATCCTCTCCTTCTCGATCCAGCAAGAGGGGCGAAGTAGTATGTGAGTTCCGGCAGCACGACGGCGTGGTGATGGTGTTGGTGAATAACAATCTCCGCAAGGCTTTGCCTAAGCACTACGAAAACTATGACCGAGGATAAACTAGAGGGGACGGGGTAGCCGGCACGCGGCTTGGAGTTTCTTGATATGTATTTGGTGCTAGCCCTGCCCCTCTATTTATATGTTGAGCCCTGGGGTCGAAACTTGGAGCAAAAGCCTCCTCAAAGTCGGTTTTTCCCGAAAGGCAAGGGTCCCACTCGGACTCTAGGACCAAACGCCACAATCCTTAGCGTTTGGCCCAGACGCCATGGGCCTCGGCGTCTGGCCCAGGGCCAGACAGCAGGGTCTCCGGCGTTTGGCCCCCTGGCCACCGCAAAACTCCTTTTGCACCGACTTATAGCCCCGTGGGCCGGACCCCTTGACCTAACCATATCATCCAATATATGAATCTTTACCTCCGGACCATTCCAGAGCTCCTCGTCATGTCCGTGATCTCATCCGTGACTCCGAACAACATTCGATCACCAACATACATAACTCATATAATACTATATCGTTAATGAACGTTAAGCGTGCGGACCCTACGGATTCAAGAACTATGTAGACATGACCGAGACACCTCTCTGGTCAATAACCAATAGCGGGACCTGAATGCCCATATTGGCTCCTACATATTCTACGAAGATCTTTATCGGTCAGACCACATAACAACATATGTTGTTCCCTTTGTCATCGCTATGTTACTTGACCAAGATTCAATCGTCGGTATCTCAATACCTAGTTCAATCTCGTTACCGGCAAGTCTCTTTACTCGTTCCGTAATACATCATCCCGCAACTAACTCATTAGTTGCAATGCTTGCAAGGCTTATAGTGATGTGCATTACTGAGTGGGCCCAAAGATACATCATCCCGCAACTAACTCATTAGTTGCAATGCTTGCAAGGCTTATAGTGATGTGCATTACCGAGTGGGCCCAAAGATACCTCTCCGACAATCGGAGTGACAAATCCTAATCTCGAAATACGCCAACCCAACAAGTACCTTCAGAGATACCTGTAGAGCACCTTTATAATCACCTAGTTGCGTTGTGACGTTTGGCGGCACACAAAGTGTTCCTCCGGTAAACGGGAGTTGCATAATCTCATAGTCATAGGAACATGTATAACTCATGAAGAAAGCAATAGCAACAAACTAAATGATCAAGTGCTAAGCTAACGGAATGGGTCAAGTCAATCACGTATTCTCCTAATGATGTGATCCCGTTAATCAAATGACAACTCATGTCTATGGTTAGGAAACTTAACCATCTTTGATCAACGAGCTAGTCAAGTAGAGGCATACTAGCGACACTTTGTTTGTCTATGTATTCACACATGTATTATGTTTCTGGTTAATATAATTCTAGCATGAATAATAAACATTTATCATGAAATAAGGAAATAAATAATAACTTTATTATTGCCTCTAGGGCATATTTCCTTCAGTCTCCCACTTGCACTAGAGTTAATAATCTAGATCACATCGCCATGTGATTTAACACTAATAGTTCACATTACTATGTGATTAACACCCATAGTTCACATCGCCATGTGACCAACACTCAAAGGGTTTACTAGAGTCAGTAATCTAGTTCACATCACCATGTGATTAACACCCAAAGAGTACTAAGGTGTGATCATGTTTTGCTTGTGAGAGAAGTTTAGTCAACGGGTCTGCCACATTCAGGTCCGTATGTATTTTGCAAATTTCTATGTGAACAATGCTCTGCATGGAGCTACTCTAGCTAATTTCGCCCACTTTGAATATGTATCTAGATCGGGACTTAGAGTCATCCAGATCGGTGTAAAAACTTGAATTGACGTAACTCTTTACGACGAACCTTTTGTCACCTCCATAATCGAGAAACATATCCTTATTCCACTAAGAATAATTTTGACCGCTGTCCAGTGATCTACTCCTAGATCACTATTGTACTCCCTTGCCAAAAACAGTGTAGGGTATACAATAGATCCGATACACAGCATGGCATACTTTATAGAACCCATGGCTGAGGCATAGGGAATGACTTTCATTCTCTTTCTATCTTCTGCCGTGGTCGGGCTTTGAGTCTTACTCAATTTCACACCTTGTAACACAGGCAAGAACTCTTTCTTTGATTGTTCCATTTTTAACTACTTCAAAATCTTGTCAAGGTATGTACTCATTGAAAAACTTATCAAGCGTCTTGATCTATCTCTATAGATCTTGATGCTTAATATGTAAGCAGCTTCACCAAGGTTTTTCTTTGAAAAACTCCTTTCAAACACTCCTTTATGCTTTGCATAATAATTCTATATTATTTCTGATCAACAATATGTCATTCACATATACTTATTAGAAATGTTGTAGTGCTCCCACTCACTTTCTTGTAAATACAAGCTTCACCACAAGTCTATATAAAACTATATGTTTTGATCAACTTATCAAAGCGTATATTCCAACTCCGAGATGCTTGCACCAGTCCATAGATGGATCGCTGGAACTTGCATATTTTGTTAGCACCTTTAGGATTGACAAAACCTTCTGGTTGCATCATGTACAACTCTTTCTTTAATGAATCCATTAAGGAGTGTAGTTTTGTTTATCCATTTGCCAGATTTCATAAAATGTGGCAATTGCTAACATGATTTGGACAGACTTAAGCATAGATACGAGTGAGAAACTCTCATCGTAGTCAACACCTTGAACTTGTCGAAAACCTTTTTGCGACAATTCTAGCTTTGTAGATAGTAATACTACTATCAGCGTCCGTCTTTCTCTTGAAGATCCATTTAATCTCAATGGCTCGCCAATCATTGGGTAAGTCAATCAAAGTCCATACTTTGTTCTCATACATGGATCTCATCTCAGATTTCATGGCTTCAAGCCATTTCGTGGAATCTAGGCTCATCATCGCTTCCTCATAGTTCGTAGGTTCATCATGGTCAAGTAACATGCCCTCCAGAACAGGATTACCGTACCACTCTGGTGTGGATCTCACTCTGGTTTACCTACGAGGTTCGATAGTAACTTGATCTGAAGTTACATGATCATCATCATTAGCTTCCTCACTAATTGGTGTAGTAGTCACAGGAACAGATTTCTGTGATGAACTACTTTCCAATAAGGGACCAGGTGCAGTTACCTCATCAAGTTCTACTTTCCTCCCACTCACTTCTTTCGAGAGAAACTCCTCTAGAAAGGATCCATTCTCAGCAATGAATATCTTGCTTTCGGATCTGTGATAGAAGGTGTACCCAACAGTCTCCTTTGGGTATCCTATGAAGAAATATTTCTCTGATTTGGGTTCGAGCTTATCAGGTTGAAGCTTTTTCACATAAGCATCGCAGCCCCAAACTTTAAGAAATGACAACTTTGGTTTCTTGCCAAACCACAGTTCATAAGGCGTCGTCTCAACAGATTTCGATGGTGCCCTATTTAACGTGAATGTAGCTGTCTCTAATGCATAACCCCAAAACGATAGTGGTAAATCGGTAAGAGACATCATAGATCGCACCATATCTAATAAAGTACGGTTACGATGTTCGGACACACCATTACACTGTGGTGTTCCAGGTGGCGTGAGTAGTGAAACTATTTCACATTGTTTTAACTGAAGGCCAAACTCGTAACTTAAATATTTTACTTCTGCGATCATATCGTAGAAACTTTTATTTTTGTTACAATGATTCTCCACTTCACTCTGAAATTCTTTGAACTTTTCAAATGTTTCAGACTTGTGTTTCATCAGGTAGATGTACTCATATCTGCTCAAATCATCTATGAAGATCAGAAAATAATGATACCTGCCGCGAGCCTCAATATTCATCGAACCACATACATCAGTATGTATGATTTCCAACAAATCTGTTGCTCGGTCCATTGTTCCAAAGAACGGAGTATTAGTCATCTTTCCCATGAGGCATGGTTCGCAAGCATCAACTGATTCATAATCAAGTGATTCCAAAAACCCATCTGCATGGATTTTCTTCATGTGCTTTACACCAATATGACCTAAACGGCAGTGATACAAATAAGTTGCACTATCATTATTAACTTTGCATCTTTTGGCTTCAATATTATGAAAATGTGTATCACCACGATCGTGATCCAACAAACCATTTTTATTGGGTGTATGACCATAGAAGGTTTTATTCATGTAAACGGAACAACAATTATTCTCTAACTTGCATGAATAATCATATTCAATAAACATGATCCAATCATATTCATGCTCAACGCAAACACTAAATAACATTTATTTTAGGTTTAACACTAATCCCGAAAGTATAGGGAGTGTGCGATGTTGATCATATCAATCTTGGAACCATTTCCAATACACATCGTCACTTCACCCTTAACTAGTCTCTGTTCATTCTGCAACTCCCGTTTCGAGTTACTATTCTTAGCAACTGAACTAGTATCAAATACTGAGGGGTTGCTATAAACACTAGTAAAGTACACATCAATAACATGTATATCAAATATACCTATGTTCACTTTGCCATCCTTCTTATCCGCCAATTACTTGGGATAGTTCCGCTTCCAGTGACCAGTCCCTTTGCAGTAGAAGCACTCAGTTTCAGGCTTAGGTCCAGACTTGGGTTTTTTCACTTGAGCAGCAACTTGCTTGCCGTTCTTCTTGAAGTTTCCCTTTCTTCCCTTTGTCCCTTTACTTGAAACTAGTGGTTTTGTTTACCATCAACACTTGATGCTTTTCTTGATTTCTACCTTCGTCGATTTCAGCATCACGAAGAGCTTGGGAATCATTTCCGTTATCCCTTGCATATTATAGTTCATAACGAAGTTTTACTAACTTGGTGATGGTGACTAGAGAATTCTGTCAATCACTATTTTATCTGGAAGATTAACTCCCACTTGATTCAAGCGATTGTAGTACCCAGACAATCTGAGCACATGCTCACTGCTTGAGCTATTCTCCTCCATCTTTTAGCTATAGAACTTGTTGGAGACTTCATATCTCTCAACTCGGGTATTTGCTTGAAATATTAACTTCAACCCCTGGAACATCTCATATGGTCCATGACGTTCAAAACGTCTTTGAAGTCCCGATTCTAAGCCGTTTAAGCATGGTGCACTAAACTATCAAGTAGTCATCATATTGAGCCAGCTAAACGTTCATAACATCTGCATCTGCTCCTGCAATAGGTTTGTCACCTAGCGGTGCATCAAGGACATAATTATTCTGTGCAGCAATGAGGATAAACCTCGGATCACGGATCCAATCTGCATCATTGCTACTAACATCTTTCAACTTAGTTTTCTCTAGGAACATATCAAAAATAAAACAGGGGAGCTAAACGCGAGCTATTGATCTACAACATAGATATGCTAATACTACCAGGACTAAGTACATGATAAATTTAAGTTCAATTAATCATATTACTTAAGAACTCCCACTTAGATAGACATCCCTCTAATCCTCTAAGTGATCACGTGATCCAAATCAACTAAACCATAACCGATCATCACGTGAAATGGAGTAGCTTCCAATGGTGAACATCACTATGTTGATCATATCTACTATATGATTCATGCTCGACCTTTCGGTCTCAGTGTTCCGAGGCCATATCTTCATATGCTAGGATCGTCAAGTTTAATCTGAGTATTCTGCGTGTGCAAAACTGGCTTGCACCCGTTGTAGATGGACGTAGAGCTTATCACACCCGATCATCACGTGGTGTCTGGGCACGACGAACTTTGGCAACGGTGCATACTCAGGGAGAACACTTTTATCTTGAAATTTAGTGAGAGATCATCTTATAATGCTACCGTCAATCAAAGCAAGATAAGATGTATAAAACATAAACATCACATGCAATCAATATAAGTGATATGATATGGCCATCATCATCTTGTGCTTGTGAACTCCATCTCCGAAGCACCGTCATGATCACCATCGTCACCGGCGCGACACCTTGATCTCCATCGTAGTATCGTTGTTGTCTCGCCAATCTTATGCTTCTACGACTATCGCTACCGCTTAGTGATAAAGTAAAGCATTACAGGGCGATTGCATTGCATACAATAAAGTGACAACCATATGGCTCCTGCCAGTTGCCGATAACTCGGTTACAAAACATGATCATCTCATACAATAAAATTTAGCATCATGTCTTGACCATATCACATCACAACATGCTCTGCAAAAACAAGTTAGACGTCCTCTACTTTGTTGTTGCAAGTTTTACGTGGCTGCTACTGGGCTTAGCAAGAACCGTTCTTACCTACGCATCAAAACCACAACGATAGTTCATCAAGTTGGTGCTATTTTAACCTTCGCAAGGACCGAGCGTAGCCACACTCGATTCAACTAAAGTTGGAGAAACTGACACCCGCCAGCCACCTGTGTGCAAAGCACGTCGGTAGAACCAGTCTCGCGTAAGTGTACGCGTAATGTCAGTCCGGGCCGCTTCATCCAACAATACCGCTGAACCAAAGTATGACATGCTGGTAAGTAGTATGACTTATATCGCCCACAACTCACTTGTGTTCTACTCGTGCATATGACATCTACACATAAAACCTGGCTCGGATGCCACTGTTGGGGAACGTAGTAATTTCAAAAAATTCCTATGCACACGCAGGATCATGGTGATGCATAGCAACGAGAGGGGAGAGTGTTGTCTATGTACCCTCGTAGACCGTTCACGGAAGCGTTATATCAACGCGGTTGATGTAGTCGTACGTCTTCACGAGCCGACCGATCCAAGTACCGAAAGCACGGCACCTCCGAGTTCTGCACACGTTCGGCTCGGTTACGTCCTCGCCTTCTGGATCCAGCAAGAGGGGCAAAGTAGTAGATGAGTTCCGGCACCACGACGGCGTGGTGACGGTGTTGGTGAATAACAATCTCCGCCGGGCTTCGCCTAAGCAGTACGAAAACTATGACCGAGGATAAACTAGAGGGGACGGGGTAGCCGGCACACGGCTTGGTGTTTCTTGATGTGTCTTTGGTGCTAGCCCTGCCCCTCTATTTATATGTTGAGCCCTGGGGTCGAAACTTGGAGCAAAAGCCTCCTCAAAGTCGGTTTTGCCCGAAACGCAAGAGTCCCACTCGGACTCCAGGACCAAACGCCACAATCCTTGGCGTCTGGCCCAGACACCATGGGCCTCGGCGTCTGGCCCTGGGCCAGAGGCCAGGATCTCCAGCGTTTGGCCCCCTGGCCTCCGCAAAACTCCTTTTGCACCGACTTATAGACCCGTGGGCCTGACCCCTTGGCCTAACCATATCATCCAATATATGAATCTTAACCTCCGGACCATTACGGAGCTCCTCGTCATGTCCGTGATCTCATCCGGGACTCCGAACAACATTTGGTCACCAACATACATAACTCATATAATACTATATCGTCAACGAACGTTAAGCGTGCGGACCCTACGGGTTTGAGAACTATGTAGACATGACCAAGACACCTCTCTGGTCAATAACCAATAGCGGGACCTGGATGCCCATATTGGCTCCTACATATTCTACGAAGATCTTAATCGGTCAGACCGCAAAACAACATGCGTTGTTCCCTTTGTCATCGGTATGTTACTTGCCCGAAATTCGATCGTTGGTATCTCAATACCTAGTTCAATCTCGTTACCGGCAAGTATCTTTACTCGTTCTGTAATACATCATCCCGCAACTAACTCATTAGTTGCAATGCTTGCAAGGCTTATAGTGATGTGCATTACTGAGTGGGCCCAGAGATACCTCTCCAACAATCGGAGTGACAAATCCTAATCTCGAAATACGCCAACCCAACAAGTACCTTCGGAGACACCTGTAGAGCACCTTTATAATCACCCAGTTACGTTGTGACGTTTGGTGGCACACAAAGTGTTCCTTCGGTAAACGGGAGTTGCATAATCTCATAGTCATGGAAACATGAATAAGTCATGAAGAAAGCAATAGCAACAAACTAAACGATCAAGTGCTAAGCTAACAGAATAGGTCAAGTCAATCACATCATTCTCCTAATGATGTGATCCCGTTAATCAAATGACAACTCATGTCTATGGTTAGAAAACTTAACCATCTTTGATCAACGAGCTAGTCAATTAGAGGCATACTAGTGACACTCTGTTTGTCTATGTATTCACACATGTATTATGCTTCCGGTTAATACAATCCTAGCATGAATAATAAACATTTATCATGAAATAAGGAAATAAATAATAACTTTATGATTGCCTCTAGGGCATATTTCCTTCAGTATGACCCGGCCGGACTTGGGGCTTCATCATTACCCGCCGGAAGACTAGCGACTTATGGGTTTGGCAGTTCACTGGTCTGATGATTCACGAGCCTGGCGACTCGGGACTAACCCCGACGGCGGGTCAGGTAAAGGACTAGGCCCAAGGCACAGAAGGCCGGTTCATGTTATGATGGGCCGGTTTATGAGGAAAGCACAAGGAATATTCTCCTACAAAGGAAGCAAGACTAGGACTCCACTTGTAATAGAGTAATCCTAATCCAATTAGAACTAGTCATGTAAACCGCCCCTTCAACATATATAAGGAGGGGCAGGGCTCCCCAAGAGGAAGGAGGAAATAACCTCTAGGGCTAGACACAACTAAGGAGGAGAGCCGGTTTTTGCGGCGACTCCCTCATGATCATAATGAGACCTAGCCACAAACATCATATAGGGCTATTCCGGATTATGTTTCCCGGGGCCCGAAGCTGTCTAAATCCTTGTCTTGTGTGATGATCCGCCTTGCGTCTCTCATCCTGATCAACCCCTCTTAAGGTACCGCATATATGCGTTGGCCTCACGACTAAGTCCTCACACTAGGACATCTGCCGTGACAATTGCACGACAATTGGCGCCCACCGTGGGGCCTGCGCACGGTGGTGTTGAGTTCTTGAAAGGATCTCTTCAGAGATCGAAGAGCTCGCGATTAGACAGGTGAAGGTTTGAGTTCAAAGATTAAATTTGTGTGGTGCGCGCCGCTATGACCAGATGATCCGTCGAATCTAGGTCAATTTCTGTTCAACTGTCATTAGAAACCAAGGCAAGATTAATTGCCTCCTCAAGTTCCTACATGATCAGGCATTGCAGCGAGTTACGAGAAGAAGCGATCTGCTATTTTGTCTGATACTATGTTGAACCAAGTAGTACTTTTGCTACATCTCACATAAAGCTACGGTTAGGTGGGTTATCCGTGAGTATTGAGGATTGGATTGACAAAAAAAGGAAGGAAAGGGAAGAGTAAAAAGTTTCAATTAGTGCTCCACGACAAGAGAAAGTCCCAAGACACCTGCTGTTTGTTGAGAAGGAAAGTTCAGTTAAACAGCACAACAGCTCCACGATCTGAAGGTGGACTCGGACGTGGATAGCCAGCCGCGACGGACAGGGATTAGGTGACATGCATCTTTGCATGTTACCGTGTGACTTGCGGCCTAAATTCATATTTAAACATTGTAAATTTTTTTAAAAAAATCATGCATGTTCATAGCACATATTAAGATCATCTCTAAAAAATTCAGATCAAAATTCGAAACATACATCAAAAAGCAAAAAAGAGAAATCTGTTATGAATAGTTGCGAATGGTTCTATGTATACTATTCATATATGAGTTTCTCTTTTTTGCTTCTTGGTGTATGTTTCGAATTTTGATTTTTTTAAAAATTATCTTAATATGTGCTATGAACATGCATGATTTTTTTTAGATTTTTTTACAATGTTTAAATATAAATTTAAGCCGCAAGTCACATGATAACATGCAAAGGTGCATGTCACCTGCTCACTGTCCAGCCGCGACCCGGAAACGAACACTGGCCACGGATTCGGTCTTTGACCACGCCGCCAGGCCCGCTCCGGTCGAGATACCGCCACGACTGTGCTCCGGCCTCAACCTCCGCCATCGAGCTGCCCTCCTTTGCGTTGAGTCGCCTCCGCCAGAGCTTAAGTGGCCCGTCTCGCGCTGAACCGCCTCACGCTAAGTCGTTGGGCTCCGTCTTCAAATCGCCGCCGCCGGCCACCTTCGAGTCGCCTCAACCTCGCTCCGAGTCATTGGAGGGACTCCGCCGTCACAGCTTCTTCGGCGACCACAAGACGAGCCGCCGCCCGTGTCTCAACGGCAGCAGGGCGAGGCGCCACAGCACCCCCTCCGCTTTTGCTTCCGAGCCATCAGTCCATCAGTTGACCCTGCGGCACCTCGAGTCGCCGGGGGCCCGACTGACTCAGCCGTCCGTGCCTGGATCCTCCTCCGCCGTCGCTGAGTCACTGGCTCACCGCCTTCCGCGGCCGTAGCCGCGCACCGGCTGTCCGCCTCTGACACTTGGCCTTGCAGCTGCTGCTCACCTCCGCGGGTGCGATCTTAAGACGCCGTTGCCGAGTCACCATCACGGCCGGATTGAGTCGCCGCTTCTCCAAGTCACCTCTGCTGGCTCTGGCTTCTACTGCGGGCCGCCCGCCCCCTGCGTTGTCTCCAGTTGGCTGCATCGCGGCTGACGCCTGCACTGCGTCTCAACCAGCTACCACGCGCTGACCCATCCTACCATCGCCGCCGCAGCGCCGAGCCGCTGCTGTGCTGAAGCTGCGCTCGCCTCGCGCCATTCCATCCTGGCAGGCCGCCTCCGTTTCTACGGGAAACCGCCTCAAGCGGACTCGCCTCCGTTGCCGGCCGTCGCCAGGCCAAGTCGCGGCTTCGCCCGCACCGGCAATCCATGGATGTCAACTAGTACTATTCTACTAGAATCCAAATGCCTGTGTTATGAATCAGATATTCAACAGAGGGCTCAGAACACAGTCGCATCAACTGGGGACTGATTGGAGGATGTTTCCGGAATGTTCACGGATAAAGACTGATGAAGTTTTGCGAATTGGAACAACATACTAGGAATAAGTGCTCGAAGAGAATAATCCAGCAGCTCCGATGATAAAACAGCCTTTGATGCAGTGCGCCTGCAGCCAGAGTGTTACTTTAAGTGCAAAGGTTAAATCAAGGTCTAAAAGCTGAAATACTCATGTGAGCAACAAAGAGCTCGTAAAAAAGTCAGCCATGAAGGCAATATTACTACAGTACTACTGCTACTGTTCGTATAAAGTGGACCACCAAATACTTGTGTACTATCCATGTGAAAGCTCATATTTGGAGGAGTAATTTATCCAGCAAGGTTAAGATTCATTCTTAATCATTCCTTTCATCAAACCGGCAACTGGTACTAGTGCGTGGAACTACTGACTCGGAAGTACGAAGGCCATCAGGGCCGCGTTGAGTCGTCTTTATTATGTTGAACCGTCGGGGCCATATTGAGTCGTCGGTCTACCTAAGCCGCATCAGTCGCGTTGAATAGATCATCCATCATTCGAACAAATCAGGTGATTTCTATTTAAATTTATCTTATTAGCACATATTGTTTTTGTCAAAGAACGATTACTTTAGTCTGTGTGTTTTATATGCAGGACAATTGGTCCCTGCAAAGGCGATGGTCGTATCATGGATATATAAATCACACAATTATTGTCATGCGCTAGCATATGACCGTGCCATAACGATGAAAGAATATGTATGCAAATCGTGACCTCTGCGGTTTAGTCTGCATCAACACGACGTGGTTAACTTACCCGTCCGTGCCGGTTTACAACGCCGCGGCCGATTCACCCGACTGCACGGCTTACAACGCCATGGCCGACTCATCTGCATGTGCCGCCTATGATGTTGCGATCATCTTTATCATTCGTCTCTCGCGGCCTGGTCTACATCAACATACCGGGCCGCACCTGTCGGCATGAGCTGTTTATTGAGTATGAGCAAGTCACAGCTTGGGTAGCCCGGTTTTCTTTCAACAAAATGAAGGAAAATTATCATATACTATCAACCGCCGTCTGCACTGGGTGGCTCAATGGGCAGGCGCACAAGTCGCCGCCACTACAGTTTGGTTAACTTCAAATCGCCAGTTGGAAGAAACCATTGGCCGAGTTGTGGACACGGCTCAGACGGGATCATTTATAACCCGCCGCAGTCACCTCAACCTTCTGTGGATTCACATCGTGCTATCAATACCAATGATATACAACTTATGCCGGTTTATATTACGATCAAAATATGGAGAATCTCAAGCCAACTCCTCGAGTCGCCTTGAGACTCGGGGGCTATAATGATATGACTCAGTAAATGTTGCCGGGTTTCAGTAAATTCAAGAACTCGGGGTCATTGGAGGGAAAATAACCCGGCCCCGGAGGCTATTACCTTATTTGCAAATGTTTAAAGGCCGTCAGAAAAATTCGGGCTTAAAAAGAAGGATTTCGGTTCCAAATCCGGCTCAAGGTAAATTGGTCTCTCACAAAGCTTTGAAACTCTCAAATCCGGTTTAAGCATTTCCGGTTCAAAAAGAATTAATCTCTCGCAAGTTCGAGTTTAAAGGCCGTTAGAAAAATTTTGGCTGAAAATGAAGATTCCGGTTTAAGATCCGGTTCAAGGGAAAGATGTCTCCCATAAAGCTTTGAAGCTCTCAATATCCGGTTTAACATCCGGTTCAAGAAGAAATATCTCTTGCAAAGTTCGAGTTATCAGAAAAGTTAAAGGGACCAAAGATAGTATGTTGCAAAAGCACAACTCAAACATAGGAATCCATTGAGCACAACTCAAAATATTGCTCGGGGGCTCTTTGCTTCTACAAGAACAAAGAGTCTATAACCTTGTAATAGGCTATAAAAGCTAGGCTTGGAAGCCAGGTGTATTCACCTAAAACCCCGGGTTATCCTGCCTTTTTAAGTAAGCCACTCCGCCCAGGTAATCATAGTAACACTCGTCGAACGTTTGACAAGTCAATCTTATAAAGACCCTGAACTTGTCATAGTTAAAATGACGATTGGTTAATGTGAGGTCCATCTTATGAGGCTTTGCAAAATGGTTTAACTCAGTGGCCTGGCAGCCCATGAAAAGCCTCGCCTTTTTGCATGTTTTATTCTGAGATATTTCTTTTGGCGGTTTATTTTGATGAGGTTTATATTAATCCGGGGTTTACTGACTCGGTCTGGCTTTTGACTATAAGTCACCAGTATGATTATAAATCACCGGCGTTTATTAACCCAGCCTGGCTTTCGACTATAAGTCGCTAATATGATGATAAATTATCCGGTGTTTATTAAACCCGGCCTGGCTTGGGACTATAAGTCGCCAGTATATATTTGGATTGTGCCATTGGAATCATGCGCTCATAAATCATTGGATTATATTATTCAAATCTTCAAATAGCCAACATGGCTGGATTTTATTATGGTTATCAATAACCAGTATTATGATTAAGGTTTTCAAAGTTGCTTTAGCGCAATGGCTATTATATTATCAATGGATATGATTTATTCTACAATTCAAGGAATAGTCCCGAGTTGCTGTAGGCTTACAACCCGGCACTTGGGGCTACATTATTCAAGTTGAGATTACATCAAATATGCAAGTCTCATGTCGCTGCGAGCATGCACCATGACACTTGGGGACTACCAATTGCTCCTATCAATGATTCAAGGTACACAAGTCTTAATCCATTATATTCAAGGATCCACTGCTTAGTTGGTAAAGAACAAAGCTCTTAACCTTATGGACGTGGGTTCAAGCCCCATGGTGGAGATTACATCATATGATGTTATCATCAATAAGTTATATACAAAGTCCCAGCTCAGTATTATCTTACTGAGCCGGCCCTTGGGGGCTACACGTTGCTGCTCAAGTCTACATGATCATATTTACAAAGTCCCTGCTTATTATTGCATAATGACCCGGCCCTTGGGGGCTACACTGGTTGAAGTTTTATGAGTATAAGGCAATTACAAGTCCCAGGTTGCGGTAAGCATAACAACTTGGCACTTGGGGCTACATATATGGAATATTCAGTTGTGACTAGTGACTGAGATGAATAATCTGGATTTCTTCAAGGTTGCAACATGTATATTGAAACAAGTCTTAAGCTATTATTATGTTCTCCTCTTAAGACTTGGGGGCTACAGGTAATATCCATATAAAGGAGGAACATCTTCAAATTCTCAGTTTTGGGCAAATCAGGAAGATTAATTGTGTGACCCGATATTGGCAACAATCATAACTCGGTGTCTATAAACGGTCATGACCCGGGATCATCCGTTTTTATAACCCGGTAATTTTGGTAACGATAAACTGACAAGTTCTAGATTTTCAAACCGGCTGATATCAGTTGAATATTTGAAGACCAATATTTTTGTCAAATCAGAGTGTTGAAGGCCGATTTAAATGGATTCTTTATTTACAAAATATCTTCTGCAAGCAAATTGATTATGAAGCTGGTATATTGACTCGGATTTTTCAGAAGGAAGAAATGACAAGGACTTAAGGATGATCAAGTGCCGATTTATAAGAGTATTTAAACCAGAGCACAACCCACCAAATTTGTTCTTGTGTTTATGTTGCAGATCAGTTTAACATGAATAAATCCAAATTAAACTGGGGGCTAATGTCGGGGATATACCCCGCGGTGTAACCCAGCCGGAAGTATGACCCGGCCGGACTTGGCGCTTCATCATAACCCGCCGGAAGACCGGTGACTTATGGGTTTGGCGGTTCGCTGGTCTGACGATTCACGAGCCTGGCGACTCGGGACTGACCCCGACGGCGTGTCGGGTAAAGGACTAGGCCCAAGGCCCAGAAGGCCGATTCATGTTATTGTGGTCCGGTTTATGAGGAAAGCACAAGGAATATTCTCCTACAAAGGAAGCAAGACTAGGACTCCACTTGTAATAGAGTAATCCTAATCCAATTAGGACTAGTCATGTAAACCGCCCCTTCAACATATATAAGGAGGGGCAGGGCTCCCCAAGAGGGAGGAGGAAATAACCTCTAGGGCTAGGCACAACTAAGGAGGAGATCCGGTATATGCGGTGACTCCCTCATGAGCATAATGAGACCTAGCCACAAACAGCATGTAGGGCTATTCCGGATGATGTTTCCCGGGGCCCGAAGCTGTCTAAATCCTTGTCTTGTGTGATGATCCGCCTTGCATCTCTCGTCCCGATCAACCCCTCTCAAGCTACCACATAGAAGTGTTGGCCTCACGACTAAAGTCCTCACACTAGGACACCTGCCGTGACAATTCCACGACAGGTTGTGAAGATATGAAGACCGAAGACTGTACGCGTGTCCGGATGGGACTCTCCTTGGCATGGAAGGCAAGCTTGGCAAACAACTAGGAAGATTCCATCTTATGTAACCGACTCTATATAACCCTAGATCCCTCCGGTGTCTATATAAGCCGGAGGGTGTAGTCCGAAAAGGATACTCAATACCGTAGTCATACAGGCTAGACTTCTATGGTTTAGCCATTACTATCTCGTGGTAGATCAAATCTTGTAATACTCATATTCGTCAATATCAATCAAGCAGGAAGTAGGGTATTACCTCCATAGAGAGGGCCCGAACCCGGGTAAACTTCGTGTCCCCTATCTCCTGTTACCATCAACCTTAGACGCATAGTTTGGGACCCCCTACCCAAGATCCGCCGGTTTTGACACCGACACCCGCTGCCACGGGAGGGTAGGACAAAAGATGCCATGCAAGTTCTTTTCCATAAGCACGTATGACTATATTCGGAATATATGCCTACATTACATTGATGAACTGGAGCTAGTTCTGTGTCACCCTATGTTATAACTGTTGCATGATCGATCGCATCCGACATGATTATCCATCATCGATCCAATGCCTTCGAGCTTTTCATATATTGTTCTTCGCTTATTTACTTTTCCGTTGATACTGTTACAATCACTATAAAACCCAAAAATATTACTTTTGCTACCGTTACCACTACTATAATATTACTTTGCTAATAAATACTTTGCTGCAGATATTAAGTTTCCAGGTGTGGTTGAATTAACAACTCAGCTGCTAATACTTGAGAATATTCTTTGGCTCCCCTTGTATCGAATCAATAAATTTGGGTTGAATACTCTACCCTTGAAAACTGTTGCGATCCTCTATACTTGTGGGTTATCAAGACTATTTTCTGGCACCATTGCCGGGGAGCATAGCTCTATTCTTTGAGTCAGTTGGGATTTATATCTGCTGGTAACTATGATGAACTTGAAAAATCAAAGAACCAAGATTTTTCCCTCAACTACGAGGGGAGGTAAGGAACTGCCATCTAGCTCTACACTTGATTCACCTTCTGTTTTGAGTAAACTTGCGACACCTACACATGCTATTGTTTCCGATAGGTCGCATGTTATTGATGATGCCACTTCTGCTATGCGTGATATTTATGATGAAACTACTTCTATGTTTGATAATAATGTGCCACTAGGTGAATTTCTTGATGAACAACTTGCTAGGGCTAGAGAGAATGAAATTATTGAAACTAATAATATTGATGAAAGTGATGACGAAGATTCTCCCCCTAGATATGAATTGCCTGTTGTTCCTGAGGGTTATGTTATGGATGAAGAAACTGATAGAGACTTCTTAGCTTGCAATGATAGATCTGATCTTAAGAAATTATTAGCTAAGCTTAAAGAAAACTCCCTGAATGCTAGAATGAAATATGACCCTGCTTTTGCTACTTCACCTATCTTTATTACTGATAAGGATTATGATTTCTCTGTCGATCCTGAGATAATTACTATGGTTGAATCTGATCCTTTTTATGGCTATGAATCTGAAACTATTGTGGCACATCTTACTAAATTAAATGATATAGCCACCCTGTTTACTCATTATGAGAAAACTCGCTATTATATCCTAAATTTGTTTCCGTTCTCATTAAAGGGTGATGCTAAAACATGGTTTAATTCTCTTGATCCTGGTTGTGTGCGTAATCGCCAGGATATGATTTATTACTTCTCCGCTAAATATTCCCCGCTCATAAGAAACAAGCTTATTTAAGGGAAATATATAATTTTGTGCAAATTGAAGAAGAGAGTCTCCCACAAGCTTGGGGGAGGCTTCTCCGATTACTTAATGCTTTGCCTGATCATCCTCTCAAGAAAAATGAAATACTTGATATCTTTTATAATGGACTAACCGATGCTTCCAGAGACTACTTGGATAGTTGTGCTGGTTGTTGGGGATATTACTACTGGAGGTAAACCGGCCTTGGGTAGCCGGGTTGACTCTTTGAAGATTAGAAGCCCATGAAGATGTAAAGATGCTAGCGCTTTACGGAGGGCCCAAAGGCGAGTTGCAGTATGTAAATGTAAACCGGCCCAGTCATGTAACTTGTATAGTAAGATAGAAAGAGAGAGGCCGAACCGGATACGTTTATAAATCGGCTTCGGGACTCTGTAGCCCGGCGGGCGTCAACCTATGTATATAAAGGGACGACCCGACCGCGGTTTAGAGACAGACAACAACAACTCGAAAGCCAGACAAAGCGGATTCGCTCCCTGGCCTTCGAAACCCTAGCAATACCAATCACAACTAGACATAGGCTTTTACCTTCGTCGAAGGGGCCGAACTAGTATAAACTCTCGTGTCCCCTTGTCCGGTTTAACCCCTTTAAGCTAACCCATTGCGATGGCTCCATAACTAAGTCCTTTCACGAGGACATCTGCCATGACAAACCCACGACAGTTGGCACCCACCATGGGGCTATCGCACGATGGTTTCGAGTTCTTGAAGGGCAGCTTCGATGGACTTAAGGGATACACTGTGGGCCGGATGACGAAGAGTCGCCGCGGCAAGCTCTACATCGACAACGCGGGATGGGGTCCCGAAGCTGATTCAATCGAATATGGGTACCGGGTCCCCTTTGGTGGGATTCACATCTTCATCGGCAAGATCGGCGAACCGGCCCCCGAGCCGGACATCTGCACCAACATCATCGAAACAGCTCGGCGTGCAAGTCCTTCGCCGGTTCAGCCCGAGGCAAGGCATGTTTTCGTAGGTGTCATCCATGGATCAGGGCACGAGGACGGACCGGTGTTCGAAGGAGAAACCGTAGTCTGATTTGATGACGAGTCTTCTGGAGAAACCGAATCGCTTTACCAGTTGCAGGATGGCCGGATTGAGGGAGGATCCGAGGGCAACAGTATTCCGGATTCCCCCGGTCTGCCAAACCGGGCCGCCATCTTCATGGTCGGCACACAATCGGCGCCTCATTCATCTACCGCCGCAGCAATGCTCTCCGGTTCAACGACGGCCACACCAGCAGGGGCAGGAAGCTCAGCGCCACCTCCGGCCCAAGTCTTATCTGATTTGTTCGATGCTCTGGCAACATTGATGACCGCGGAGGTAGACGCAGCAGCCAGGGATCAGCACGATGCGGAGATCGCAAAGGTGAAAGATCAGATAGCCCAGGCCAAGGCGGACCTGGCAGCAGAGAACGCCAGGATGGCTACGGAGCGGGCCGAGTTGGAAGCACAGGCTTACCGGATTAGACTGGATCAGAATGCTTCAGAGGAAGTCATGAGAAGAAGGTACCGATCACGTCTCCCGTCGGTTTATGAGCCGCAGAATCTTTTCAACACGCCAGGCGCAGGAGCTGGTAACCAACCCACACTAAATCAGGCGGGGGCGCCAGGAGCAGGAGTGCCGGTTCAGCCGCGCACGACGGACCTGCCTCGCCGGAACAACATTGTACCATCAACGCCGCCCGGGCATTATTCCAACCCGTTGGACAACATTGTGGTTGCCGCATCACGCCTGGCGGCCCTCCCAACCGACGGTGAGTCACCAGTGGCAGTGGAAGCACGTCGGGCCAGGAATCTCCTTCAGACAGCGCTAAATCAACAGCAAGCATATTCACACAGCCGTGAGAGGATTCACTCCACTCCCCGCCCAAGCCGGAGTTATAGCAGACATGTGGAAGACGAACCGGCCGTGTCCAGTAGTGCACGCCGCCGAAATTGGCCACGAGGGAACAACCCGGCTGGGGGAGGTGCTAATGCACAAGATGTTGTGGATCATGGCCGCGCACGTCGAGAGGCCGAGTTGACAGCTCGACACGAGGCACGACAGCATACTCCGGTTCACCCCACTGCCTCCGTGGAGCCAGGGGCGATGTTCAGTTCCTTAGGGGTACTGTGTTTATCTCCTGCTTTGCGTAATGTGTGACTACCCAAGGATTTCAAGGGACCTCGTAAGGTACCTAATTATACCGCCAATTTGCAGCCAGAGGCGTGGGTGGAGAGCTATGAGATGGCAATGGAGATGTTAGATGTGGACGAGGCGGTGTGTGCTAAATATTTCACCATGATGTTGGAAGGAACCGCTCGCACTTGGTTGAAGAGCTTGCCGACCAACTCTATTGGATCATGGGCTGAATTGAAGCACCAATTTATTCAGAACTTTAAGGATACGTGTAAGCAGCCGATGTCAATTATAGATCTGGCCGCTTGTGTCCAAGAGGAAGGGAAGTCCATGACCCATTGGGTCAAATGGGTCTCGGCAATTTTGCATACATCAGATCGTATCAACGCAGACACCACAGTGTTAACGTTAGAGGGTAATTGCGATTTCAAACCGTTGAAACCGAAGTTGGGAAGGCTCAAACGTCACTGCAACGACATGTCAACACTCATGGCTGCTTTGGTTAAATACGCCGATTCAGATAATACCAAGGATCCAGATTCAGAGGAGGACAAACCGGAGAAGGGTAAGAAGATCGGCAATGCCAAAGGCCAACAACACAATCCGACAGGCCATGGAAACGCTGGTAAGCGCAAGGCCGATAGTGGTTTGGACTTTGTTGCAAATACCAACGCGCAGGAGAATGGCCAGCGCCATAAAGGCAAGCAGCCCCAGAGGGGTGGAGGTCCAGGCAACAATTTGGAGCGTTTGTTAAATCAGCCCTGTCCAAAGGCCAAAGGAGAAACCGACATCACATCTCTGGAAAGATTGTTATATCATGCGGGATTTCAAGAATTCCAATATGTTCCAATATGACAACGGCCCGCCCGGCGGTTCAGGAGGAGGTTTCCACGGGCCGGGTTACGGAGGCGGTGGTTCCGGTTCAGGGTTTCCAGGCAATCAAACTGGACACATCAATCAAGGACACCAAGGAAACCAGGGAGGTTACAACCATCAGGGGAATCAGCAGCAGCAGCAGTCGGGTTATCAGAGCAATCCCAAACAGCTGAACAACGGGCAATATCCTGTCTTCACTACTAGTTTGTGCAAACGTGATCAGAAGCTTCACAAAAGGGTAGTCAACTCTGTTGAGCCGGCAGTACCTTAGTATTTACACTGGTCGGAGCAACCTATTTTGTGGAGCAAAGAGGATCACCCGCCCCGGGTTGATAACCCAGGTCATTTGGCCTTGGTGGTAGCCCCTCAAGTTGGGGGATACAAGTTCACTAAAGTGCTCATGGTTGGGGGAAGTAGTATCAGTATTTTGTATTATGATACATTCCGCCGTATGGGGTTGACAGATAAGGATCTTAAACCATCGAATACGGTATTTCATGGTGTGGTGCCTGGTAAGTCTGCACATCATGTTGGTAAGATAGCTTTGGAGGTAGCTTTTGGAGATGACTACGATTCAAGATCGGAGACAGTGACATTTGAGGTGGTGAAGATCAAAAGTTCGTACCACGCTCTGTTTGGGCAGCCGGTTTATGCTAAGTTTATGGCAAGGCCATGTTATGTTTACCTGCAGCTTAAAATGCTAGGTCATAAGGGGACTATCACAGTACATGGAAGTAGAAAGATTGCTTTGGAGTGTGAAGAAGGCGATGCGGCTTATGCTGAGTCGGTTTGTGCCATGGAGGAGTTAACATTCTATAAGGAGCAAGTTGATCCGGCAGACATGACCTCCTTAAAAAAGCCAACCACGGAACATGATCCAGCATTGAAGTTCAAATCAGCTACAGACACTAACATGGTTGACTTTGTCCCTGGCGATTCATCCAAACAGTTCAGCATCAGCGCTAACCTGGATCCCAAATAGGAAAGCGCGCTCATCGAGTTCATCCATGAGAATCGGGACATCTTTGCATGGAAACCTTCTGACATGCCAGGTGTACCGAGAGAACTCGCTGAGCACACACTCAACATTGATCCGAAATTCAAACCGGTCCGACAGTTCCTCCGCCGCTTCAACGAGGAAAAGCGCAAGGCTATAGGTGAAGAGGTCACCCGTTTGCTGGCTGCTGGGTTTATTATTGAAGTTTTTCATCCAGAGTGGTTAGCCAATCCGGTGCTGGTTCTTAAGAAAAATGGCACTTGGCGCATGTGTGTGGACTACACAGATTTAAACAAGGCTTGCCCTGCAGACCCCTTTGCTCTCCCTCGCATTGATCAGATAATTGATGCTACGGCGGGTTGTGACCGTTTGTGTTTTTTGGATGCTTACTCTGGTTATCATCAGATCAAAATGGCAGTTAAGGACCAGGAGAAGTCATCCTTTATAACTCCCTTTGGAGCCTTCTGCTATGTTTCCATGCCCTTTGGACTGAAGAGTGCCCAGGCAACTGACCAGCGATGTGTTCAGAATTGCCTTCATAAGGAAATTGGGCGCAATGTCCATGCATATGTAGATGATATTGTGGTCAAATCCAAAAAGGAGGAGACGTTGATATATGATCTACGGGAAACTTTTGACAATCTCCGGGTCTACAAGATGATGCTCAATCCAGAGAAGTGTGTTTTCGGTGTCCCGGCAGGCAAGCTCTTAGGCTTTCTGGTTTCAAACAGAGGCATTGAGGCTAATCCAGAAAAGATTGCAGCGATTACGTCCTTGGCTAAACCGGCGTGTATTAACGATGTGCAATGTCTAGCCGGCCGGATTACAGCCTTGAACCGGTTTATCAGCCGCCTTGGAGAGAAGGCCATTCCCTTATATCAGATGCTCAAGAAAACAGATAACTTTGTCTGGAGTGAAGCAGCTGATAAGGCGTTTGAAGATCTAAAGAAACAGCTCATGGAACCGCCCGTACTAGCAGCACCGATCGATAAAGAGCCCTTATTATTATATGTGGCTGCTAATGCCCGGGCTGTCAGCGTAGCCATTGTGGTAGAGCGCAAAGAGCCTGACAAGGAGTATCTGGTTCAACGACCGGTTTATTATATCAGTGAGGTGCTCATTGAGTCAAAGCAGAGGTATCCGCATTGGCAGAAACTGGTGTATGGGGTGTTTATGGCAAGCCGGAAGCTCAAACACTATTTTCAGGGCCATCCTATCACAGTAGTCAGTTCAGTTCCTCTGGGTGACATCATTCAAAACAGAGAGGCAACTGGCCGGATTGCCAAGTGGGCCATTGAGCTTGGACCCCACGGGCTCAGATATATACCCCGCACGGCGATCAAGTCCTAGATACTCGTAGATTTCATCAACGATTGGACGGAGTTACAGGCACCTGAGGAGAAACCAGATAATACATATTGGACTATTCATTTTGATGGTTCCAGACAGCTAGAGGGTTCAGGGGCTAGAGTCATATTAACCTCCCCACGAGGTGATAAGTTTTGTTATGTCCTCCGTTTAATGTTCCCACAAACTAACAATGTAGCTGAATATGAGGCTTTACTCCACGGTCTTCGGATGGATAAAGAGATGAATTTGAGCCGGGTTAAGTGCTTCGGCGATTCAGATCTAGTGGCTCAGCAAGTGTCTGGCACTTGGGATTCTAAGGACCCACTCATGGGTGCATATCGGCGAGAGGTGGACACAGTGGCTGGTCACTTTAAAGGTTATCAGGTGGACCATATAGACCGGCGGAAGAATGAAGCGGCGGACGCTTTAAGTCGTCTTGGTTCCCAATGTAAACCGGTTCCGCCCAATGTCTTTCTTGATGTGTTGCACAATCCGTCAGTCAAAATACCAACCGAAGAAGATTTGGTTGTTCCTGATCCGGAGGCTCAATTGGTGGCAGCTTTGCATGCCATACCGGATTGGACGATCCCATATCTGGATTACATGAACCGGGGCGAGTTACCAGCTGAGGAAACGTTGGCCCGACAGATAATCCGGCGTTCCAAGTCCATGACCATACTCAACGGGGAGTTACATCGTTACAGTGTTTCAGGAGCGATTCAACGATGCGTTTCTCCTCAAGAAGGTTGTGAGATTTTGCGAGAAATTCATGAAGGGGATTGCGGTCATCACGCCGGTTCAAAGTCGTTGGTTGCTAAAGCTTTTCGCCATAGTTTTTACTGGTTGACGGCGCATGCTGATGCGGAGGATTTGGTCAAAAGATGTGATGGATGTCAAAAGTTTGCCCGCCGTGCGCACGTTCCGGCTCAAGAGTTGCGGATGATTCCAATTACATGGCCGTTTGCCACTTGGGGGCTGGATATGGTTGGACCCTTCAAGCGCTCCAAGGACAAGAAGACCCATCTGTTAGTAGCAGTTGATAAATTCAATAAATGGGTAGAGGCAGAGCCAGTCAGCAAGTGTGATGCAGCCACAGCGGTTCAATTCATCAAAAAGGTGATATTCCGGTTTGGCTTTCCACATAGCATTATAACAGATAATGGCACTAACTTGTCAAAAGGAGAGATGGAAGAATTCTGTCAACGTGAGCACATCCGGCTTGATCTAGCATCAGTGGCTCACCCCCAATCTAATGGTCAAGCGGAAAGGGCAAATCAAGAAATCCTGCGGGGTATCAAACCAAGGCTTATGGTTCCCTTAAAGCGGACGTCGGGTTGTTGGGTCGAAGATATACCTTCTGTGTTATGGAGCATCAACACCACACCCAATAGGTCTACGGGTTACACGCCTTTCTTCACGGTTTATGGAGTAGAGGCGGTTCTTCCTAGTGACATCTGTCACGATTCGCCCCATGTGGCAGCTTATGTTGAAGCTGATAATGAGAAGGCACGTCAGGATTCTCTGCACCTGTTGGATGAAGAGCAGGATCTTGTAGCAGCGCGTTCGGCGATTTATCAACAAGATCTTCAACGTTATCACAGCCGCCGGGTTAAAACTAGAACCTTTCAAGAAGGTGATTTGGTGCTCCGGCTCATCCAGGACCAGACTGATATGCATAAGTTATCCCCCCTTGGGAAGAACCCTTTGTGGTCAGCAAAAATCTGCACAACGGATCCTACTACCTCATTGATGTTCGAGAGCATGAAGACTCACGTCAATCGGAGGAGGAGACAAAGCGGCCATGGAACATAGCTCTCCTTCGGCCTTACTATACTTGAAGCCATAGGCTTTTTCACCTGTACATATTTATGACAGTGTATATACCATATAATAAACCGGAGCCTCCGTTATAAGCGGGGTATCTGTTCTTTCTTATATCATATGTGTGCTTTTACAAGTTAACGGTCAAAGCGGAGTCTTTGTTAAACCGGATTTAGCAACTGCATAAAGATAAAGAAAATCACTAGGGGGCTTGGTCATGTTTGAACCACAGCTACACCTCTTGATAGGCTTTTCAGCCACACAAGGACAAATTTGTGGAGCCAAAGAGAGTATTGTGCACTGTACAAACTCAAACATAGGCACACGCTGAGCATCGCTCACAAAGTTACTTGGGGGCTCTTTTTTGCAAAGCAACAAAGAGTTTGAAAGGACCCTCGTAATTGGCTATCAAGCCACGGCTTGGAAGCCTAGTGTATTCACCTAAAACCCCGGGTTAACCTGCCTTCATCAAGTAAGCCACTCCTATCCAGGTAATCCTGGCATGACCCATCGAACGTTTGACAAGTCAATCTTTTACAGACCCTGAACTTGTCATAGTTAAAACGGTGATTGGTTAATTGGAGGCCCATCTTAAAAGGCTTTGTTAAATGGTTTAACTCAGAGGCCTGGCAGCCCATGAAAAGCCTCGATTTGGAGCCTGGCAACTCATAAAAAGCCTCGCATATTTTCCTATTTGAATTTTGTTTGTTGACAATCATAAGTATTTTTTGATAAACCGGCATCCTTGATCCGACTTGCTTTCCAACCACCAGCTGTTGGCTCATGATCAGCTATAAACCGGTGGTCACTGACCCGGTATGGTTTGACTAAATCACCAGTGTTATGAAGAAAATCCGGTAGGTATACCGGTCCGGTTTAATAGATAGACCGGCATTATGAAGATGAGATTATCAAACGTATTGGGTTGGTGTTAAACACCTTTGCTGTATACACGTTTTCTCACTCAATGAGGTATGTTCTGTACATTATTTTTTATACAAACACTTGATTATTCAGCTCAAGTACTATATACTTCTTGGATATTATGACATGCGGTAAACCGCTAGACACTTTTAAGTTTTTTGTACCCAGGAAGGCAAGTCATCATAGACTATGCATAAAATATATCCTGAAGGGCGGCACAGATTGTCACAAAGGGATATGAAGCATGCTCGATGGCATGGCAGATAAACAAAGTTTCAGCTATCCTATTACATGAAGCTTTAAAGCGGCTCAACAGTGCCATTGTTTTTCACAGTAGCCATATAAACCGGCGACCGGATCAGGACTCTTCATCACAACGGTTTGATGGTTGTGGATCAGTTGGTGTACGCACTTCTTCATCCCTCCCCCGCCGCTGGAAATCAGCCGTTGACCAATCGATTCCGGTTAAAGCTCGGAATACTGCTTCTTCATGGATTAGATCAGAAGGGTTAATATCAGGGACATAAGTGTGCTTTGAATCGGAGGCACAAGTTCTTCGACTTCATGGATCTCGGCCAGCTGTCTTTTCCCTTCTGCATCATAAAACGGTTGAAAATGGGACAAATCGGTGTCTTCAGCTAATTTGCTGGCCACTGGCCGCATCTGTTTGGTCAACCGCCGAAGATCATCATTGTCAAAGTTTGAACCGTCTTCTTTAACGCCTGGATACCCTTTAATGATATCCTCTGCTTCAAGATCTGGAATCCAGGCCTTGGCTCGAATAAGGGCAATTAATGCTCCGGCTCTTGCAGCGGCTCTTTTCAACTCGGCAATACGCGCCGGTAACATGCCCAGCTTCTCAAGGGTTTCCTTAATCAACATTGGTGCCGGTTTGTTATAAGCCGCTGTACTAATGGCTCGTTGAGATCCAGAGTATAGCTACTCAACCAATGTGTATGCCTCATTGAGCTTCATCCGCATATCTGCACCAAGATGAGTGATCCGAGTTCCTGCCAAAGATTTTTTCCACATCGTGGTCAGTTTTAAGATTCATTGACTGATGCAACATACATAAGTAGATATTTACCAAAGATAGTAGAGGTCGTAGCGTTGATTTGGCGCTTCAAACCGGCTAGTTCTTCAGCCACCGGTTTCAGGGCTTCCTCGGCATCTACGGCTCTTTTGGTCAAACCGGCTTTTTCGGTCTCCCATGCAGCACGATCTTGATTGAAGGATTCTTTCAATTTTTCCATTTCGGCCAGGGCCTGGGTCAGCTCCTCTTTGGCTTTTGCAGCTTCGGCTTGTTGCGACTTCACATTTTCTTGCAAGTCAGAGTTTTTGGCATCTTTGCTTCTCAGTTCAGCCTGCAACATTGAAGGTATCTTCAACAAAACAACATATATATGCACTAAGTATAAAGCATATAACAAGTTATCCACTTCATACTTGGGGGCTAATGCTTATTTGCTCTCAAATACTACCTTCTATGCAAGTCTCCAGAACAATGCAAGCATTATCCTTGACACTTGGGGGCTAATGTACGTTTGTTCTAAACTGGCGGTGTGGATTAGAAACCGGATTAACTTGCCAAGTTAAACCGGCCTTTGGGGCTATGCTACAGAATGTTATCTCATTTTTCAAAATATGAGTTTTATCTATGATTGAAGACACGCCTTGGCAAGGATTAATGATGGGATGCTTAAAGTGTTACAAAGACCCGGTTTATGATTGACAATCATACAATGGCTCTTGGGGGCTACTTGGAATAGTATTTCAGCTATAAATCAATGTGCAAGGGAGAAGAATTTACCTCATATCGTTCTTTCATCAAATTCAGCAAACCGACTTCATAATCCTGGTTTGAGTGCAGACGGTTCAAGAAGCCGGAATGAAGCTCATCAGCGTTAAGATGGGCATAGTTTGATAAGTCGCTGCTCCATTTACCTTTATCCCTGGCAATTTGCTCTTCTTTGGCACTATGCTGAGCCAAAATGACGGGATGACCAGGAGAACTGTGGCCTGCTCCAGTAATATAACGTCATCGCCTTGGCCTTCAGGATTTTGGGCGGATGATGATGGAATTTCAGTGTTTTTCATTGGATTAGCCCGGTTTGGTTCTGCCGGTTCAGCATCAGGGGCGGCAGGCTCAACATCTATGGGTTTGTCAGTATGTTGGCCGTCAAGGGGCGGATCATCAAACGTTGTTTCAGGATGGAGGCGTTCCGGTTCACCTGTTTGCTCCGGTTCAACTCTTGGTTCTTCTTCTTCAGCAACAGGGTCTTCTGGCGGATTGGTAACCCGAGCTTTCTTGCTGGGTCTGGCTTTGGCCCTGCAAACAGAATAAAAAGGGTGAACATCCTGTTCAAAATATGTAGGGCGCATTGAAAGGAAAGGTTTTTCGTAACTCACCCAGCCACAGTTTTCAAAGGGGGGAGTTGAGTTGCTGTCGATTCACCAGAAGGGGAAGGAGGCGTCACCTGATAATTTGAATCGGACGGATTAAGAGGCTGTTTGAAATAACCTGCCTTGGGGTAAGAATGGTCAGAAGTAGGAGAGACCTCAGACCGACGCTTCCGAACCGGAGTATTAGGTAAACCGGTAGAGGTGACCTGTTGGCCACTGTGCCGAGTTGTCCGGCAAGCCTCATGCTGTTGAGTTTTCAAAATAAATGTTGGATCCAAGTGAGCAAGAGGATGAGAAAAGCTTACTTTCCGGCTTGTTTGGCGAGGTTTTTGTGTTGGCATAGAGTCTGAACCGGAGGAAAGGGTAATTACCTCTATGTCCTCAGCCTGACTAGCTTCGGCCTCCTCCTGAGGAAGATCATTGTTAACAAGATGCATAAAAAGTGAGCCAAGTGAGTCATGTTCTACCTCAGCTTCTGGGTCATTAGTATCATCATCAAGCTCCATATTAATCCGGTCAGCCGTTTTCCGCTTTGACGTCCGTTTTACGGCTTTGGTCTTCGGGCGGGTTGGCTTGACCACTTTGTCTCCAGTTGGCTTTGTCGCTTTCTCTATGGATTTCCATTTCCAGAAGGGGTCATCACCCTATACATATAAAGAAGAAGGGTTACAGCTTGTATAAGTCAAAGATATTAGAGATTAAGAGGAAGTGTAATGCTTACAGCAGGCGGTTTGTTCTTGGTGTAGAAGGGACTTAGGCCGGTTTGACTACAGACCAGTTCTGATTCATTCAAAATCTTCTTTACACCTTCAGTAACTTCTTCCTCAGATAATTGGATGTTGCAGTGGCGTTGAGGATCGTCAACCTCACCGGTATATTCGCACATTAAACCAGGATGCCAGCTTAGCGGCAAGATACTCCAGGATATCCAACAGCGTACAAAATCCACACCTGTTAAACCGTTTGCCATAAAGGCCCGGAGCTTGGCGATTTGAGGAGCATATTTTGCCCTTTCTGAGGAGTTCAGGCATTGTGGCATTGGGTGAGTATTGGATAATCTATGATCTCGGAAGCCGGGGAGGGGATTCTCATCTTCAGGCGAAGTTTCTCTGCAATAGAACCATGTTTGGTTCCATTCCTTTGGGTGGCTATGGTGTTTGGCATGAGGAAATTCCACTTCTTTCCGCTTTTGAATCGAAACACCACCAAGCTCTGTATTCGGGCCATTCACAAACTCTGTGTGCCGGTTTAAGTGAAAGAAATCCCGGAACAATTCTGCAGTTGGTTCTTCCTGTAAATAGGCTTCACAGAAGACTTGGAAATTGCATAAGTTGGAGACTGAATTGGGACCAATATCTTGTGGATGCAGTTGGAAGCTGACAAGCACATCTCGATAAAATTTTGACCCTGGCGGTTTGAAACCACGGCTTATATGGTCAACAAAGATTACCACTTCGCCTTGTCTTGGGGTTGGAGGATTCTCAGTTCCTGGGGCTCGCCATTTGATCTCAGTTTTCTTAGGCAGAGAGCCGATGCTAACCATCTCATCCAGTTGAGCCTCAGTAACCCGGGAACGAGCCCAGTTGCACGCAGTGAATTGTTTGGCCATTGCAAAGAGAACAAACTAAAAATGAAAGGCCGATTTATAAATTATGCATGATCATACACAAGAGACAAGGGAGTAAGAAACATACTGATATAATAAATGGTACAACCCGGAGACTAGTATAATGAGAAAGAAGGTAATGCTAGCGCAGGATTGATCAGACACTGTTAAACCGGAGCGTAATTATGAAGGTAACATGCTCTTCCGGTTTATCAGAGGGCTAATGGCATAGACTATTTATCCAATGTCAAATCGCTTATATTGGTGCGAGGAGAAACAGATCTCACAGTGATGTATAAAACTTTCGGATCTAGAGATAAGACAGAAAAGGAAATTTAATTGGATCTTGAAGGGGTGCAGAACTGAAGCAATTTTTGACAGACAGATCAGTTGTTTGCGCATAAAGATTTGTGATGATCATGGTAGGTAAGCTACGGTAAGAGATGTATCAAGCATGAAGTGTCCATTTATTAAAGGAAGAACATGGAAGAATAGCACTGATGAACTTCGGAAGAACTGTGAGGAACATCGAAACCCTAGAACAAATCTATGGTGCAAAAAGCAGAGAACTTACCGGAGCTAGTGAGGAAGCGGAAGGGCGCCGCAGTTCTCTGGTGCGTTCAGGGTGATGCAGAGGCCAAGGTCAGAGCAGAAACAACGGTCGACGGTGGCGGCAGAGTTCCATAGGCTGAGCGGTGCGAGGAAGGCGATGCGAAGAGGCACGGGGGGAAACGGTGAAAATGACCCCTCGGTCCTATTTATAAGGCGAAGTGAAAAAATGGCAAGTGCAGGAATTGAGGAGTCCAAAAAATGGATAAGTCAATAAAGGTGTCGCCTCGATAACTGGATATATATTAAATTAAGGAAATCTCCAATATCAACGAATGGATGACGTCAGGACGGTTTATCGTAATTTTGAAGTATGACGTCACGGCGGTTTACAAGATCAAAAACGAAGACAAGAGAGAAGATTTTTTCTAAAGTGTGGAAGATTGACATGAACAAGTTCAAACCAATCTGGGGCCTAATGTTGGGGATATTACCACTGGAGGTAAACCGGCCTTGGGTAGCCGGGTTGACTCTTTGAAGATTAGAAGCCCATGAATATGTAGAGATGCTAGCGCTTTACGGAGGGCCCAAAGGCGAGTTGCAGTATGTAAATGTAAACCGGCCCAGTCATGTAACTGGTATAGTAAGATAGAAAGAGAGAGGCCGAACCGGATACGTTTATAAACCG
Source organism: Triticum urartu (assembly GCF_003073215.2). Classification (NCBI taxonomy): domain Eukaryota; kingdom Viridiplantae; phylum Streptophyta; class Magnoliopsida; order Poales; family Poaceae; genus Triticum; species Triticum urartu. Next base: position 145,205,158 of record NC_053027.1, on the reverse strand, counting down.
GCTTCGGGACTCTGTAGCCCGGCGGGCATCAACCTATGTATATAAAGGGACGACCCGGCCACGGTTTAGAGACAGACAACAACAACTCGAAAGCCAGACAAAGCGGATTCGCTCCCTGGCCTTCGAAACCATAGCAATACCAATCACAACTAGACGTAGGATTTTACCTTCGTCGAAGGGGCCAAACTAGTATAAACTCCCGTGTCCCCTTGTCTGGTTTAACCCCTTTAAGCTAACCCGTTGCGATGGCTCCACAACTAAGTCCTTTCACGAGGACATCTGTCGTGACAAACCCACGACACTGGTTGTGTTTTCAGGGAAAGAACCGTTGATCAAGCTGAATTGCTACTGAATAATATGTTGACTAATGAAAATAATTGGACACTTCCTGAACCAACCCCTAAGCCAACTCCAAAGAAAAGGGGTATTCTATTTCTCAGTCCTGAAGATATGCAAGAGGCAAAGAAATCTATGAAAGAAAAAGGTATTAAAGTTGAAGATGTTAAGAATTTACCACCTATTGAAGAAATACATGGTCTTGATAACCCGACACAGGTAGTAAAGGTAAATTCTCTCTATAGATTTGATAAATGTGAAATCCCATTTACTAAGTTTGCTAGCCAATGCTTGGATGAGTTTGATGACTTTATGGTTAAACAAGAAAATTTCAATGCTTATGTTGGTAGACAATTGAAACACAATGTTGATATGCTTGAACACTTGAGTGATTATATGGCTAATGTTAAAGGTGAACTTAAACTTATTAGTAAACATGCTTCTATGGTTACCACTCAAGTAGAACAAGTGCTTAAAGCTCAGAATGATTTGCTCAATGAATTAAATAATAAGAATAATGATAATGTTGTTAGATTTATGACTAGGGGTGGTAAAATGACTCAGGAAACTTTGTATCATGAGGGCCATCCTAAGAGAATTGCGCAAGATTCTCAGAGAACTAATGTTGATACACCTGGTCCTTCTAAGAGGAAGAAAAAGAAAAATGATAGGACTTTGCATGCTTCTAGTGAACCTGTTGTTGACACACTTGAGAATCCCTATGATATTTCTATCTCTGATGCTGAAACACAATCTGGTAATGAACGTGAACCTAGTCATAATGTTAATGATGATGTTCATGTTGATGCTCAACCTAGCAATGATAATGATGTAGAAATTGAACCAGTTGTTGATTTTGATAACCCACAATCAAAGAATCAATGTTATGATAAGAGAGACTTTGTTGCTAGGAAGCACAGTAAAGAAAGAGAACCATGTGTTCATAAACCCATGCCTTTTCCTCCTAAACCATCCAAGAAAAAGGATGATGAGGATTTTGAGCGCTTTGTTGAAATGATTAGACCTATCTTTTTTACGTATGTGTTTGACTGATATGCTCAAAATGAACCCTTATGCTAAATACATGAAAGATATTGTTACAAATAAAAGAAAGATACTGGAAGCTGAAATTTCCACCATGCTTGCTAATTACACTTTTAAGGGTGGAATACCAAAGAAACTTGGAGATCCCGGAGTACCAACTATACCATGATCTATTAAAAGAAACTATGTTAAAACTGCTTTATGTGATCTTGGAGCCGGTGTTAGTGTTATGCCTCTCTCTTTATATCATAGACTTGGTTTGAATAAATTGACACCTACGAAATATCTTTACAAATGGCTGACAAATCAACTGCTATACCTGTCGGTATTTGTGAGGATGTGCCTGTTGTGGTTGCAAACTTTACTATTTTAACGGACTTTGTTATTCTTGATATTCCCGAGGACGATAGTATGTCTATTATTCTTGGAAGACCCTTTTTGAATACTACAGGGCTGTTATTGATTGCAACAAAGGCAATGTCACTTTTCATGTTAATGGTAATGAGCATACGGTACACTTTCCGAGGAAACAACCTCAAGTACACAGTATCAATTCTATTGGAAAAATTTCAACAATTACTATTGGAGGTTTTGAATTTCCTCTTCCTACCGTCAAGAATTAATATGATATTCTTATTATTGGGGATGTGCATATCCCCTTTGAGGTAACCTAGTGTTATTCGAAATTTCTCCGGCTTCATGTTATTCGAAATGAGTTTGTTAGCAAGACCTGATCAACCTTGTTAGTGGATTCCTTTTGATGAGCATGAGATGGATGAAGTTAGAAAACACAACTCTCTATACCCTCTTTTTAGTTTCTGTTATTTATATTAAACAAAGCAAAAATAGTATTTTCTGTTTGTTTTCTCAATTATCCATGCAATAAAAAATACCCTAAAAATAAATGTTCTCCGAATGCCCCGAAAATTAAATATGATTTTTTCTAGAATATTTGAGAATATCTGGCACTCAGAACATAGCAGGGGGAGCAGCCACGTGCCCATGAGGGTGGAGGGCACGCCCTCCCCCTGGGCGTGCCCCTGCCTCGTGGACCCCACGCGGGTCCCCTCCACTTATTCCAGCCACCACACACTCCTTCTTCCTCCCAAAAAAATCACTAGCCAGCTCAAACCCGAGTTCTTGCTCATCTTGCTGCCATTTTCGATGTCCTTGCTCAAAGCTCCTCTCACAAAACTGCTTTGGGGGATTGTTCTTCGGTATGTGACTCCTCCAATGGTCCAATTAGTTTTTGTTCTAGTGCTTTATTTATTGCTAATTTTTGCTGCTTAGGTGACCCTGTTCTTGAGCTTGCATGTCAAATTTATGTGGTCAAAAGTAGTTTTAATACATGATATAGCCTCTAGGCACTTGTAGGAGTAGTTGCTATCAGTTTTGTTGAGTTTGGTTCATTTTTATTTTAAGTTACTAAAAATTTCAGAAATTTTTCAGAGGAAGAAATATGTTTAGGAAAATGTACCAAGGTGGTTCCTCAAGGAAGCAAGGACCCAGGCCCGCAATACGTGAGCCGGATAATGAACTACCAAGGCATGCTCAAGTGTGGCCTTGTGAATGGCCGTCAGAGGACTTCATGGTTCGAGCAGGGATTAAGGAGGAATTTGAAGCATATGTGTGTAACGCCGATCTTGAGAGCTTCGTGGCAGATAAGTGCCGTCAGTACCTCTATTTGACTGATTCATTTGTGAGAAGGTTTAAATTTACATCATCACGCAATTCTCAAACTATCCTATTTGATCTTTATGATAAATCTTATACCATGGACTTAGAAGATTTTAATACTGCTTGTAAACTCCCACAGTGGGGTAATGTTAGTGAACCTCCCAAACCTGAATATAAAGATTTTCTTGCTAGTATCACTGTAGGGGAATCTAGGGAAATCACACAAGCTACCATAGGGAGCATTCATTTTCCTGCAATACATTATTTTGCTCTCTTCATAGGCAGATGCATTAATGGTAAAGATGAAGCATGTCACACGTGTGTTCCAGACCTTAGTGTTCTCAAGAGTGCTGTATTAGGGGATAGACAATATAACCTGGGGGCATTGTTGCACGTGGGTTGCATAATAATAGTATTGATGGAGATTTCTTTGGTGGAATTTATGCAGCCCGTTTAGCTGATTTTGTTGACATACCCATACACGGATATGATATTGAGTTGCCTCCTGCTTATTTAAATAATAATGCTATGGTTCGTCATCAGTTTTTTGAGAGGAACAATCAGTTCCTCCAGTAGCGACTAATCTTTGATAGACGACGCACCTATCATGTTGCTCTCCCTGCTCCTACTTTCTTTGACTCTCAGGCAAATGGGAGATATGTTATAACCAGGGATGAGGCGACCGAGTACGAGAGGAGGGTGGAGGCAGCTCGCCTCCAAGCTGCAGCTCATCAGGCACTTGTCGATGCGTCTCAGTATGACCCTAGCTACAACTTTGATCCATGGGCATAGACCAACTTAGGCCAAAAGCCTAAGCTTGGGGGAGTACGTATCTCTCACCGACATTACATTTATGTTCACACACCCATGCCAATTGTCGGTGCTCATACTCTTCCATTGTATCATCCATGCTAGTTTATTTTCTTTTTAAGCTTTCTTCTTGTTGGGGATATTACTACTGGATGTAAACCGGCCAGGAGTAGCCGGGTTAACTCTATGAGGATTAGAAGCCCATAAAGACAAAGGATGATGGAGCTTTACGAAGGCCCAAGGCCCAAAGGCGGGTTAAGGCATGTAGATGTAAACCGACATGTTCATGTAACTTGTATTGTATGATAGGAGAGATAGAGACCGAGTTGGACACATTGATGATCCGGCCTCGGGACTCTATAAACCGACGGGCGTCGACCTATGTATATAAAGGGACGACCCGACGGTGGTTTAGGGATAACACACAACAACTCGAGAGCCAGGCAAAGCGGATTCGCTCTCTGGTCATCGAAATCCCAGCAATTCCATCACAACTAGACGTAGGCTTTTACCTTCATCGTAAGGGGCCGAACTAGTATAAAACTCGCGTGTCCCTTGTTTGGTTTAACCCCTTTAAGCTAACCCGTAGCGATGGCTCCACGACTAAGTCCTTTCACGAGGACATCTGTCATGACAAAACCACGACAATTGTCGCCCACCGTGGGGCTATCGCACGAGGGTTTCGAGTTCTTGAAGGGCAGTTTCGAAGGACTCAAGGGATACGCTGTGGGCCGGATGACTAAAAGTCATCGCGGCAAGCTCTACATTGACGACGTAGGATGGGGTCCCGAGGCCGGTTCAATCGAGTACGGGTACCGGGTCCCCTTTGGCGGAATTCACATTTTCATCGGCAAGATCGACGAACCGGGCCCTGAGCCAGACATCTGCACCGACATCGTCGAGACGGCTCAGCGTGCAAGCTCTGCCCAGGTTCAGCCCGCCGTGAAGCACGTCTTCGTAGGTGTCATCCATGGGGCGGAATATGAGGATAGATCGGCATCTGGTGGTGAAACCATTGTCTGCTCTGATGACGAGTCTTCAACCGGAGAGACCTAGTCGCTGTACCAGCTGCAGGACGGTCCGGATTAGTGGAGGCTCCAATGGCAACAGTATTCCAGACCCCCTCGATCTGCCAAGCCGGGTCGCGGTCTTCATGGCCGGTACACAACTAGTGCAACACTCTTCTACCGCCGCGGCAATGATCTCCGGTTCAGCAACAGCAACACCAGCGGGAGCAGGGGGCTCTGCACCGCCTCCGGCTCAGGTTTTGTCCGATCTGTTCACCACTTTAGCAACGTTACTAGCAGCGGAGGTGGACATAGCAAACCGGGATCAGCACAACGCGGAGATCGCAAAGGTGAAGGATCAGATAACTCAAGCTAAAGCAGACCTGGCGATAGAAAGCGCCAGGATGGCCGCAGAGCGGGCCGGATTAGAGGCTCGGGCGTATTGGCTTATGCTGGATCGGAGCGTGTCGGATGATGTCATGAGGAGAAGATACCAATCGCGCCTTTCGTCAGCCTTGGAGGCAAGGAACCTCTTCAACACACCCGGGGCGGGAACCAGTAACCAGCCAGTGGTAAATCGGACTGAGGCACTGGTAACAGGGGCGCTGGTTCAGCCGCACATGATGGACCCGCCTCGTCAGAACAACATTGTGTCACAGCGCGTTCCGACGCCCTCGGGGCATTACTCCAACCCGTTGGATAACATTGTGGCCGCCGCTTCACGATTGGCAGCTCTCCCGATTGAAGGCGAGTCACCGGTGGCGGTTGAGACACGGCAGGCGAGGGAGCTCCTCCAAACGGCTTTAACCCAACAGCAGGCTTATTCGCATAGTCATGAGAGGATTCATTCCACCCCCCGTCCAAGCCGGAGTTACAGCAGGCATATTGATGAACCAGCCGCGTCAAGCAGTGCGCGGCACCGTAACCCGGCGGGTGGTGGTGCTAATGCACAAGATGTGGTGGATCATGGCCGAGCACGCCGAGAGGCCGGGTTAGCAGCTCAGCATGTAGCTCGTCATCCTACTCCTATTCATCCGACCACCTTAGTGGAACCAGGTGTGGTCTTCAGTTCTTTGGGGGTGTCGTGCCTCACCCCGGCCTTGCATAATGTGCGACTGCCCAAGGATTTTAAGGGCCCTCGTAAGGTGCCCAATTACACTGCCGATTTGCCCCCTAAATCATGGGTTGAGAGTTATGAGATGGTAATGGATATGCTGGATGTGGATGAAGCGGTGTGTGCTAAGTATTTCACCATGATGTTGGAAGGAACAGCCCGTACCTGGTTAAAGAGTTTACCAGCTAATTCCATTAGGTCATGGGCCGAGTTAAAGAGCCGGTTTATCCATAATTTCAAGGATACATGTAAGTAGCCCATGTCAATTGTGGACCTAGCCTCTTGTGTTCAAGAGGATGGGGAGTCTACGACCCATTGGGTGAAGCGGTTCTCAGGTATTTTGCATTCATCAGACCGCATCAATGCAGATACAAAAGTTTTGACGTTGGAGGGCAACTGCCAGTTCATGCCATTAAAATTGAAGTTGGGAAGGCTCAAACATCACTATAATGACATGTTAACACTTATGGCCACTTTGGTTAAATATGCCGATTCAGATAGTACCAAGGACCCTGATTCTGAAGAGGACAAACCAGGGAAAGCGAAAAAGAACGGCAGTGCCAAGGGGCAGCAGGCTGGTCATGGGAACAATGGTAAGCGCAAAGCGGACAATAGCCTGGATTTTGTTGCTAACACCAACACCCAGGATAACAGTCAGCGTCGTAGGGGTAAACCGCCCCAGAGGGGTGGACGGTCAGACCCCAATCTGGAGCACAGATCGAAGGAGAAGCCAGCTTCACATCTTTGGAAGGATTGTTTCATCAGGCGAGAATTCAAAAATCCAATATGTTTCAATACGACAATGGCCCGCCTGGCGGTTCAGGAGGCGGTTTTCATGGGCCGGGTTATGGAGGCGGCAGCTCCGGTTCAGGATTCCAGGGCAATTAGAACGGACATGGCAATCAAGGTAACCAGGGCAATCAGGGAGGTTATAACCATTAGGGGAATCAGCAGTAGCAGTCGGGTTATCAGAGCAATCCGAAGCAGTTGAATAGTGGGCAGTATCATGTTTTTACCACTAGCTTGTGTAAGCGCGATCATAAGCTTCACAAAAGGGCCATGAACTCCGTTGAACTGGCGGTGCCTCAGTATTTGCGCTGGTCTGAACAACCCATTTTATGGAGTCGAGAAGATCATCCGCCCCGGGTTGATAATCCGGGTCATCTGGCCTTAGTAGTTGTAACGCCCCGAGACCGATGTGCCAGGTGTCCTCCAGTTATTTGCTGGCGTTGCCATGTCATTTGCTTGCGTGTTGCTTTTCATCATGCCATCATGTGCATTGCATCATCATATTTTCGAAACTTGCATCTGTCCGGGTTTTCCAGTTCCTTCCATTGTCCGTTCTGAGCCCAGTCACACTTGCACGCGCCCGTAACACGTCCGAAATATTATTTTATAAGTGGCCAGAAAATGTTCTCGGATATGGTTGAAATTTGGCATGCGGTCTTATTATGGTGTAGTTATACCGCCTGTCAAATTTCATTGCATTTGGAGTTCGTTTGACGCCCCAACGGATAACTATAGCGGCATTATAGCCGGTCTAACGTCGGACGTTTTCAGTCTCCGAAAACAGATGTCGGGCCCTCTCTCTCTCTCTTCTCCCCCTCGCAGTCTCGCCATAACCCACCTAGTCGATCCTCCTTCCCCTCTTCGCTTCCAGAGTTGTCCGATGCGACCGCACGGTCCAAAACCCTCTCTGCACAGTGCATCGAACCCCTCACGTGCGCGTCCGAGATTGTCCCGGACCCGACCCTAGCAGTCGTCACCGTTGTGTCCGGATCATCCCCAAACGTCTACAAAACATCACCGTTTTCTTATTTGGACTTCCTAGTGTTTTATTCTCGACCGCTCGATTTTAATTGGAGGGGTGGTTTAGCCCCTAAACTTCCCTCTTTTGCATATATATAGTCCACTCCTAGACTATTTTGGACAAACCCTAAAACCTAGGAGGTTTGTCCCATCCGTTCGCCGCCGCCACTTGTCCTCGGAATCCTCCTAGATCTCATCGTCCATCCACGCACAGCCAAGGCTCCACCTTCTCGATCCCCATCAGGCCTCCACCAATCCATCCAACTGCTTCGGCCCGAGAGTCTCGCTCGACCCCGCGCGCCACCACCGGCCGGCGACCTCGCCGGAGTTCTACCAGAACCACCAGGCCAGATCCTCGCGACCCTCTTTTTCCATTCCCTCGTCCCTGCAAATCTCTCTTCCTAATCCCTCATCTCTCTGTACCTGAACAGGAGACCAGCGCCATGGAAGCCTCCCGATGGACCCCGGCATCCTCTTCGCCTCGTCGGTGCACGCCATAAGGACCCGCCTCAAGCGATGGCCGGCCTGAGCCACCCTTCTCCCTCCGCCTTGCCCGCTCGCCGGAGCTCGTGCACTGCTCTGCGTCGCGCCGCCGTGCCTGCTGGCCCTGTCGTGCTGCTCGGCTTCTCCCATTCGCCCGTTGACCGAGAGCACGATCATCTCGAACCGGTCCCCTGCCTCCTCGTCAGTCACGTCGCCGGTGGCCAAGGCCACCAGGAACCCCCCTCAACGGTGCAACGTCGCCGGCCACTTCTCCAAGCAGAGCCGCCGGATCCTGCCGTCGCCTGCGTCTGCCTCGTCCTCCATTGCCTGGAGCCGCTAGAACTGCGTCAAGTCCCGCCGCCGCGCCTTTTTCCCGACCCCCACGACCTTCTCCGGCCCCGTTCCCGTCGATAGCCCGCCGTCGCCGCTCCTCTGCGTCGAACGGCAGCAGTCCAGGCAGAGGAGGAACGCCTCGCCCACTCGCGTTGACCCGCTCGACCGCCCGGATCCGCCGCGACCACAGCCGGCCTCCTCTCCAGCATCGCGCCAAGTCCCTCGCCGGAGTCTTCTCCTCACCGCTGCATTCGTCAAGTCCCTGCTGAGGGAGTCCTGGATTAGGGGGTGTTCGGATAGCCGGACTATACCTTCAGCCGGACTCCTAGACTATGAAGATACAAGATTGAAGACTTCGTCCCGTGTCCGGATGGGACTTTCCTTGGCGTGGAAGGCAAGCTTGGCGATGCGATATTCAAGATCTCCTACCATTGTAACCGACTCGGTGTAACCCTAACCCTATCCGGTGTCTATATAAACCGGAGGGTTGTAGTCCGTAGGGAGAATCAACTCCATACACAACAATCATACCATAGGCTAGCTTCTAGGGTTTAGCCTCCTTGATCTCGTGGTAGATCTAGTATTGTACTACCCATATCATCAATATTAATCAACCAGGAGTAGGGTTTTACCTCCATCGAGAGGGCCCGAACCTGGGTAAAACAAAGCGTCCCCTGTCTCCTGTTACCATCAGGCCTAGACGCACAGTTTGGGACCCCCTACCCGAGATCCGCCGGTTTTGACACCGACATTGGTGCTTTCATTGAGAGTTCCTCTATGTCGTCGCCTTTAGGCCCGATGGCCCCTTTGATCTTCAACAATGATGCGGTCCAGGGTGAGACTTTTCTCCCCGGACAGATCTTCGTCTTCGGCGGCTTCGCACTGCGGGCCAATTCGCTTGGACACCTTGAGCAGATCGAAAGCTATGCCCCTGGCCATCAGGTCAGATTTGGAAGCCTAAATTACACGGCTGATTCGGAACCCACTGCGCCAATCGAGGATGAGCGGTTGGACGTCACCTCAGGGGCTGCGATCCCAAAAGCGATCGAGCCGAATGCTAGCCCCGCACTCTGCACAGCCCATGACTCCAAGGGCCCGGACTCCATCCCGGACTTCGAACCCCCCGCGCCCCTACCAATCGAATTCAATTGGGCGCCGATGATGGAGTTCACCGCCACAGACATCTTTCAGCACTCGCCCTTCGGCGACATCCTGAATTCTCTAAAGTCTCTCTCGTTGTCAGGAGAGCCCTGGCCGGACTACAGTCAACAAGGATGGGATGCGAACGATGAAGAAATCCAAAACCCACCCACCACCCACTTTATAGCCACTGTCGACGATCTAACCGACATGCCTGACTTCGGCTCCGAAGACATCGACATCATGGATGACGATGGAGGAGATACCGACCAAATAACACCCATAGGGCACTGGACAGCCACCTCATCTCACGATGTGTACACGGTGGACACCCCTAAGGGAAGCGACAATGAGGAAAAAGGGGACGGGACGAGAGATCGACCCCCCGAAAAGCAATCAAGGCGTCGGCGCAAACGCCGGCCCAAGCCCCGCCTCGACAAAAACCCAGCCATAGAGCAGGACGAGCCAGTAGACGACGAACAGGCCTTAGAGCAACCGTCCGAACAGGGCAACACGGATAGAGAAGCCGAACATCCCTCCCCCGGCGAAAACGGCATTCCGGACGACCTCACGCCAAATAAACCTATGGAGCAGAAAAATCTCCATGAGAGGCTCGTTGCAATTGCACGCAGCCTAAAAAAGCAGAAACGGAAGCTAAAAACAGCGGAAGATGCGCTCCGGATCAGATGGAGCAAGGTAATCAATGCCACAGATAAGTACGGTGACAGTCGCCGCACTAAAAGCTATCCGAAAAGAAAGCTACTGCCTGAATTCGACGAAGAGGCCTCAGAATCCTCGCATTCAAAAAACGAAAAAGCCGCACGGTCGGATAGACGACCCCATAAAGAGACAAGCGATGCCGCACAAAAATCGGCATGCGACCATCTTAAGGATTCGCATCATGGCCCAGTCAGGTCCATTTATGGGCCAAGAAAGCAAGCTCTCGTAAGCAACACTATGAAGCCATCATCAGAGTCCGACACACCCAAATACAGGGGTGCCGCACACCCCCTATGTTTCACCGATGAGGTCCTGGACTACGAATTCCCAGAGGGATTCAAACCCGTAAACATACGATGGTACAACAGACCCTGGAGTCTGGATCGAGGATTATATCCTCCACATACACATGGCTAGAGGAGATGATCTCCACGCCATAAAATATCTACCCCTCAAGCTTAAAGGGCCAGCCCGGCATTGGCTTAAAAGCCTTCCCGAAAACTCAATTGGTAGCTGGGAAGAGCTCGAGGATGCTTTCCGAGCAAACTTTCAACGGACCTATGTCCGCCCTCCGGATGCAGACGATCTTAGTCACATAACTCAACAACCCGAAGAATCAGCTCGGCAGTTCTGGAATAGATTCCTCACTAAAAAGAATCAGATAGTTGACTGTCCGGACGCCGAAGCCTTAGCAGCTTTCAGACATAGCGTCCGAGACGAATGGCTCGCCAGACACCTCGTCCAAGAAAAGCCAAGATCAATGGCCGCACTAACAAGCCTCATGACCCGCTTTTGTGCAGGAGAGGACAGCTGGTTGGCAAGGTGCGGCCCCAGCGACCCAAGTACATCCGAAACCAGGGATGGAAATGGAAGACCGCGACGCAACAAGGACCGTCGCCGGAGTAAGGACAAACGTCCGAAGAGCACGGCAGTCAACGCCGGATTCAAAGGCTCACGCCAAAATCAGGAAAAATCGCCCCCCTAGGATAACAGGGACGATCCATCCAACTTAAATAAAATCCTGGACAGGATATGTTAGATACACAGCACTTCCGGGAAGCCTGCTAACCATACCCACAGAGACCGTTGGGTCTTCAAACAATCCGGCAGACTTAATGCCGAACGCAAGGGGCTCGACACACCAAGCGAAGACGAGGACGAACCCCAATAGCAGAGCACCAGGAAACAAAAGAACTTCCCACAAGAAGTAAAAACAGTAAACTCACTTCACATAACAAAACGTGCGGTGCCCGTAAAGGTACGCACCACACGGCCCATCCCCAAAGGATCCTGCCACTGGTCGTCAAAACCGATCACCTTCGATCAGCTAGATTATTCTAGGAATATCAAGAATGTAGGATGGACTGCCTTGATACTCGATCCAACAATTGGCGGACTCAAGTTTTCAAATGTCCTTATGGACGGCGGGAGCGGACTAAACCTGATATATCAGGATACAATACAGCACATGGGGATAAACCCAGCAAGAATCCGCCGCAGCAAAACCTCCTTTCAAGGGGTAATACCTGGTCCGGACACCCATTGTACGGGTTTTCTTCGGCTCACAGTCACATTCGGCTCTGCCGATAACCTCTGTCGTGAAAAGCTGACCTTCCACGTAGTCCCGTTCTCAAGTCGCTATCAAGCACTACTGGGACGTGAAGCTTTCGCTCGATTTAACGCAATACCACATTATGCATCTCTTACGCTTAAGATGCCCGGTCCACGAGGCATCATCTCTTTGATGGGGAAGCACTAAAGTGCGCCTCCCAAGCGAAGGACAGTGCGGCCGCTTTAACAAGCCCCACAGCAAAATGGCCTCACCGGCCAAAAAACTTCAAAATAGGTCATTTAAAGACCACGAACGCGGATAGACGAGTTCGGTGCAGAATCATCATTGATGCAGGCCTAGAAGCCATATACCCCCGCACAAGGGGCTCCACGCATATACAATAAGAGACAATAAAGCTCAAAATTCCATATCTTACTTTATACTTTGCTTATTTTAAATTTCTTTCCTTTTTCTGCACGACCCGTTTTCAACTCAGTTCCTCTCTTTTACAGATGAATGTCGTGTGGCGCCCGTCCAGGATACGGCACAACGGAGACACAGGCGCAGACGTGCAGTAGGGACCCGTCCTAAAGGATTCTTTTTAGATTAAGACCCTGCATAAACCTTTTTTACTGTCTCTTGTTGCTACACATCCCCTGGTTTTTCTTTCTAATATAACCAAGGAGGAGGCTGGCGTCTTGGCATGTGGCCACGTCAGAATTTTTGCACGTACCTGGACACTAGGGGCTTTTTCAATAAAGAGTGTTGTTTGGCCCGCACTCATAAAGACCGAACACCTTAGGGAGTGTTCGGCGTCGCGAGTTTTGGCATTATATGCATCAGCTCCGGATCATGTCTTTGGTCAAATGTTGGGTTGCCCGGCTCCTGAGTTTGGCTACCTTATGTTCCGCTTTATCGGCTAAGGTAGCACCAGGAGAACTACTGCGATTGTGCCCCCGGTTCGGCCAGGGCGAGCACCTCAGTAGACAAAGCCGAAAACTGACTGTCATGATGTAGCGTGAGACTGGTCAGCCACTCGATGACCGATCAGAATCTATCGGATTCCTCCGCTTTGACGAAGGAACGCTTCCCGGTCAGGCACATACGCGCCCTGAATTCGGACGAGCGCAGTTGCCACCAAGGAGCTACCTAAAGAGTCTCATTTTCAAACTCCTATGGCTAAGTGAAAGTGTTAAAGCATTATAGTCCGGTTGCCTGGCCCGCTGCGCTATCACCTCCTTTGTAGGACCAAGACGTTGGGTTAAGTGTGAGAATGCGTCTTCTGCGAGCACCCCCGCACTATGTGCGTGGGGGCTGAAGCCAACGACTGCCATCTTTTAGATTCTATACATATATATATATATATTAAAACGGCCGATTAGAAGGTGTTTACAATACTTGGAGGCACAAGTATAAAATAAGCCACTACAGTTTATCAAATATTACTTCATAATTACATATGCTATCTTAACATAGCATCTTTCGGGCACTGCGTCTCTATTACACGAGCGCCTTCAAGAACTTCTTGAAAATAGTGCTCGCAAGGTACTCGGCTTTGGTCCGAATCTCGGGACGCAACAACAGTGGCCTCCATCTCTGCCTAGTATGTCTTAACACGGGCAAGAGCCATCCGTGCGCCCTCTATGCATGCTGACCTCTTAATTGCATTTATACACGGCACCGCGTGAAGGAATTGCTGCACCAAGCTGAAATAGCTCTTCGGCTCCGATCTCCCCGGCCACAGATGATCCATGACGTACTTCATGGCGAGTCCGGACAACCTATTCAGTTTGGCCCATTGAGCCAAACGATCATCCACTGCCAGTGGACGCTCTGGATTATGAAACTGCGACCAGAAAAGCTTTTCCACTTCGCAATCTTTCTGATCTCGAAAGTGTTCGGTCGCATCAGCGGCACTTGTTGCCAAGTCCAGATAGGTGTCCTTCACACTCCACATCCAGTCCAACAGAGCAAACTTCAGATCACAAAACTTCCTCCGCAGCATAAAGGGCTTTCCAGCTGCAATCTGTTCGGCCTGACGTAGCTCCTCTTTCGCAGCTCTCATCGCAGAGCGAGCGTCCTTGGCATCGGCAACGGCCTTTTCTAAATCCGTCTGTTTTGCCTGGTCTTCTTTTTCAAGAAGTTTGCAACGGTCGGTAGCGCTTCTTAACTCTTTGGCCATCTCCTCTTTGCTTCGGCAATGAGCAGCCTGTTCGGCTCTCAGCTCTTCAAGGGCCTCCTTGGCAGCCGCATCGCTTTTTCTGGCTTGCTCCTTCGCTCGGGCAAGTTTTGCCCTAAGATTCTCCACGGCGGCCGCACCATCTGTGTCAAGCACACACATTGTAAGACACTGGCATAAAGCTCCTCTTACCTGGCGCCGCCCGAAGAATTCCATACCTTTAGCCTCATCAAGCCGCTTATTGACAAGCGTGATGTCGGCATCCGCCATGTCCAGTTGCCGCTTTAGTTCGGCCACATCATTAGTCCGGCTTGATTCCGGACACCTCGCCACCTACATTCAAAGGCGACATCTTAGACGTGGGATTATGATCCTCTACGTGCCGTCATTTCTTGACAACACGCAGAGTCTCAGGGGCTACTATCTACACAGGGCGCATCTTATTTATGCGCAACTAACAAAAGTGTACATTATCTAACGTACCTCAAAACCCATCAGTAAACTTTTGACGGCCTCATGCAATCCGTTTTCTGCGGATGAAATCCTTTCAATCACCGTGCCCATCAATGCACGGTGCTCCTCTGAGATAGAAGCTCGCCCCAGCAGAATCTTTAGCTCCTCCGACCGAGCACCAGACGGTGCCGGACTTGTCCTATGGCCCCTTTCGAAGGCCGGATGTGGAGAACCTCGGGGGACCGCACTGCCGCCTTCCGCCCCTGCCGGATTCAGGGAAACTCTCCGCGACGACACCTCAGGGTCGCCCGCCTCGCTAGGCGGCACGGCAGGGGGAGGCGTCCCGCTCTCCATCATCTTCGGAAGAAGATCCCCCGAAGACGAGCTCTGCTGAGAAGGGCTGATGTCTGAGCTGCAAGGTAAAATTTCGGTTAGTCTTCTCAGATATAAATCAAAGATTTCTCTCATCCCTCAAAAGAAACACCTCTCTCTACTTATGGCTCGCTGGAGGGCCGATCCCCTTGAGGGCATAGTCCGGCCGAGGAACTCCCCGGTGCCGGACCCTCTGACGAGGATTTTCTCCCCCGTTTCGAGACCACAGTTTTTGGGTCGTCAGAGGCGGCTCTCTTCTTCCCCTCGGGAAAGGAATTGTCGGTTCCTCCCTTCGGAGCAGCCTCCTTCGAGGAGGCCATAGCTTCCTTGTCCTCCCACGCCAAAGGCATTGTCTCCAGCATCCTGACCAGCATAGGATCCGGCATGGTTTCAGGAAGGAGAGCCGGACACCTGATCAGCTTTGCCTTCGCTATCCACTCCCGCTCAAAAGGACGGCTCTTTTAGGGGCAAGTTTATAACGATTATACGGATAGAAGGTCCGGGCACGAGGTCGCTTACCTGAGTATCCGGGCGATTGCAGCTTAGACCTGCGTCCTCGGTTAAATCCGGACACATCTCTTGTGATCCGAAGAACAGTCTATACATCTCCGCGGGCGTTGCGCCCATGAAGTTCTGGAGAGTTTGCGGTCCCTCTGGATTAAACTCCCACAGGCGAAGGGGGCGACGTTTGCCGGGCAGTATTCGGCGAATCAGCATGACCTGCGTCACCTTGACCAGGTTGAGGTCTCCTACTACGAGATCCCTAATGCGGCCCTGCAACAGGGGCACGTCTTTGGATAACCCCCAATCTAATCCTTTGTTGACCCATGAAGCCAGCCGTGGTGGGGGACCCGAGCGAAAGGCAGGAGGCGCCGCCCACTTGGCGCTCCTATGAGCGGTGATATAGAACCATTCTCGTTGCCACAAGCCGAGCTCCTCTTGAAAGAAGCCCTCGGGCCATGGAGCATCAACATTCTTACTTATGACAGCGCCTCCGCACTCTGCATGCCGTCTCTCGATCATCTTCGGCTCCACTCCAAAGGTCTTGAGCCACAATCCGAAGTGAGGGGTAACACGGAGGAACGCTTCGCATACCACAATGAATAAGGAAATATGGAGGATGGACTCCGGAGCTAAGTCATGAAGTTCCAGCCCGTAATAAAACAGCAGCCCCCTCACGAAGGGATCCATCGGGAAGCCTAACCCCCGAAGGAAGTGAGACATGAACACTATGCTCTCGCCAGGCTGGGGACTAGGAAAAGCTTGCCCTTGAACAGGCAACCTATGCAGGATTTCAGCGGTCAAGAACTTAGCCTCTCTCAACTTTAGCACGTCCCCCTCCGTGACGGAGGAGGGCATCCATCGGCCCTGGAGGTCGGAACCGGACATTGTCGAAGGTCCGAAGCACCTGGAATCTGAACCCTAGGGTGTTGGAACTCGAGGCGACGGGCGAACTCGTTTGAGATTGAAAAAGGGAGTAAGGCCTTGGTCTCTTTATAAGAGGTTGAATACCAAGAGCCCTCCCCGTAACCGTTTGGGACTCGCCTTTAATCGAGAAAACATGCTAACGGGCACGATTGGGTTAACCACGTCCGTATTGATGAGGCTCCCGTAAAGGGGGCACACGATCTCTGCTTTGACAAGACATGCCATGGAAACCGCCTCGCAAAACATGATGAGGTGGAAAAGTGAAAACGATTCGGGTAAAGGACTTGGCTGTGGTGTGATGGTGCACTACAGAATACGTCAGCAGATTTGATTTGTGTTAATATTATTCTCTCTGGCAATGTGTGGAAACTTATTTTACAGAGCCGGACACTACTCTTGGTGATTACAATCTTCTATGAAGGACTTGGAGGAGGAATCCGCCTTGCAATGCCGAAGACAATTTGCGCTCCGGACTCGTCGTCATTGAAGCCTGGTTCAGGGGCTACTGAGGGAGTCCTGGATTAGGGGGTGTTCGGATAGCCGGACTATACCTTCAGCCGGACTCCTGGACTATGAAGATACAAGATTGAAGACTTCGTCCCGTGTCCGGATGGGACTTTCCTTGGCGTGGAAGGCAAGCTTGGCGATGCGATATTCAAGATCTCCTACCATTGTAACCGACTCGGTGTAACCCTAACCCTATCCGGTGTCTATATAAACCGGAGGGTTGTAGTCCGTAGGGAGAATCAACTCCATACACAACAATCATACCATAGGCTAGCTTCTAGGGTTTAGCCTCCTTGATTTCGTGGTAGATCTACTCTTTTACTACCCATATCATCAATATTAATCAATCAGGAGTAGGGTTTTACCTCCATCGAGAGGGCCCGAACCTGGGTAAAACAAAGTGTCCCCTGTCTCCTGTTACCATCCGGCCTAGACGCACAGTTCGAGACCCCCTACCCGAGATCCGCCGGTTTTGACACCGACACCTGCCGTCGCCACTGCTTTGTCTCTGTCGAGCAGAGTACGAATAGCGAATGTACGCAGCCACCGCTCGCGTTGACTGCGCCCCCTTCCACCTCCTCGTCGATCCAGCCAGCCCAGCGGCGCCCAGCCTGCCTTGGCCTCTTCCTCCCCGCAAACTGGGCTTGGCCCATGGGTGAGCTGCCCCAGCGCCCCTCTTGTTTTTTTTCTTTTTTCTTTTCCTCCTGTTGGGCTAGCCAGTTTCGGCCCATATAGTGTTTTTTTCCTCGGGACGAATTTAGCTAATTTCCAGGGTTTTGCAGTTTTGCAGAAACACCCTTGAACTTCATGCATATTTTAACTCACAAACTAAGCATCACATGTAAAAACTTTGTATTTGAAACTTGCTTAGTTTTTCATCTAGTTTAATAATATGTCACTTTCATCCATGTTTAAAATGTTTAAAATGTTGTTTGTTTAAATTTGCTTAAATAACTTGCTAAACGGATTAATTCATAACTAAATAACCGTAGCTCCGAATTAAATAATCTTTATATGTAAATGGGGTAGAATTTTGCCTAGTTTATCATGGTGACATTGTTTTGCATGACTAACAACTCTAAAATATGGTTTAGGGCAGAACAGAAACAAACCTAATATTTGCATATGGGGATTTACCGGACTTGTTGCTTGTTGTTCCGGCCTCATTTAAACTTGCCTAGTTAGGTAGTTTTCGTTTGCTTCACCCTCTTGCCATCCTAACAACATTTAATCTTGTTGGGTACATAAACGAGAGAGAACTAAATAAGTCATGTGGTGTTTTCTTCAATATGTAACTCCGTTGCATGTTGAGCTCCACTTAATTTGCAGGGTTGTTTGTGCATTTTGCCATGCCATGCCTCATTAAACCGGACATGCATCATACTTGTTTGCGCATCGGGCCATGTTGATGTGTTGGTTGTTTACTATGTTGTATGCTTCTTTTCCGGTGTTTGCTTCTTTGGGTTGGATCCGGTAACGTCGTGTTGTGAGGATTCGTTCATCTACACCCGTTTGTCTTCTTCATGTACTCGTTCTTCTTCCTTGCGGGATCTCAGGCAAGATGATCATACCCTCGAAATCACTTCTATCTTTGCTTGCTAGTTGCTCGCTCTTTTGCTATGCCTATGCTGCGATACCTACCACTTGCTTATCATGCCTCCCATATTGTTGAACCAAGCCTCTAACCCACCTTGTCCTAGCAAACCGTTGTTTGGCTATGTTACCGCTTTGCTCAGCCCCTCTTATAGCATTGTTAGTTTCAGGTGAAGATTGAAGTTTGTTCCTTGTTGGAACATGGAGATGTTGTTCCTTGTTGGAACATGTTTACTTGTTGGGATATCACAATATCTCTTATTTAATTAATGCAACTATATACTTGGTAAAGGGTGGAAGGCTCGGCCTTATGCCTGGTGTTTTGTTCCACTCTTGCCACCCTAGTTTCCGTCATATCGGTGTTATGTTCCCGGATTTTGCGTTCCTTACGCGGTTGGGTTATAATGGGAACCCCTTGATAGTTCGCCTTGATTAAAGCTTTTCCAGCAATGCCCAACCTTGGTTTTACCATTTGCCACCTACCCCTTTTATTTTCCCTTGGGAGTCGCGCTCCTGAGGGTCATCATTATTTTAACCCCCCGGGCCAGTGCTCCTCTGAGTGTTGGTCCACCTGTCAGCTGCCGGTGGGCACCAGGGGCAACTCTAGGATGGCCTACCCGTACCTAAGACAATCTGAGTGTGCCCTGAGAAAGAGATATGTGCAGCTCCTATCGGGATTTGTCGGCACATTCAGGCGGTGTTGCTGGATTTGTTTTAACCTGTCGAAATGTCTTGTTGTACCGGGATACCGAGTCTGATCGGAACGTCTCGGGAGGAGGTCTATTCCTTCGTTGACCGTGAGAGCTTGTCATGGGCTAAGTTGGGACTCCCTGCAGGGATTTGAACTTTCGAAAGTCGTGCCCGCAGTTATGGGCAGATGGGAATTTGTTAATGTCCGGTTGTAGAAAACCTGAAGTTGACCTTAATTAAAATGAATCAACCGCATGTGTAACCGTGATGGTCTCTTTCCGGCGGAGTCCGGGAAGTGAAAACGGTGTTGGAGTTATGTTTGACGTAGGTTGTTCTAGGATCACTTCTTGATCATAGTTTCTCGATCGTGCTTTGCCTTCTCTTCTCGCTCTCTTTTGCGTATGTTAGCCACCATATATGCTAGTCGCTTGCTGCAGCTCCACCTCATACCTTTTACCTTGCCCATAAGCTTAAATGGTCTTGATCGCGAGGGTGCGAGATTGCTGAGTCCCTGTGGCTCACAGAAACTTCCAAAACCAGCTTGCAGGTGCCGATGAGTCCATGCAGATGACGCAACCAAGCTCAGGAGGAGCTCGATGAAGATCTTGTCCTTTGTGTTGTTTCATTCTAGTTGATCAGTAGTGGAGCCCAGTTGGGGTCGATCGGGGACCTTTGTCACATTTGGGGTTCTTCTTTTATTTTGGCTCCGTAGTCGGGCCCTGATTGTATTTGGTTGTTGTAATGCTTTATTCATGTAATTGTGTGAAGTGGCGATTGTAAGCCAACTATGTATCTCTTTCCCTTATGTATTACATGGGTTGTGTGAAGATTACCTCACTTGCGACATTGCTTTCAATGCGGTTATGCCTCTAAGTCGTGCTTCGACACGTGGGAGATATAGCCGCATCGAGGGCATTACAAGTTGGTATCAGAGCCTTCCCCGACCTTAGAAGCCCCATTGCTTGATCATTTTTAGCGGCCGAGTTGTGTCTAGAAAAATGTTTTGAGTCATTTAGGAATTATATATCGGAAAGTTAGGAATTCTCTTTACTTCCCAGTCTCCTCATCGCTCTGGTAAGGCATCCTGACGTAGAGTTTTGACTCTTCTCTTGTCAAATTTCACAAAAAAAAATTAGGATCACGCGGGTATCTTGGAATCGTTCTGATGGTTTTATGATGAGAACATTGTCTTGGTGCCTCCTGTCTGGGGTTTTGTGGAAGTGTCCTGGGGAGTTGAGCTCCGAGGTGTTATCGTCATAATTTTATCGTTGCAGTTCTGGAATACCTGAGTTTAGTACGCCGACATCGAAAATCTCTTTTATGCAGTTCGTTGGTGAGATAACCTCGACGCCACCCAGTACTGGGGCGGGAGTTCGGGAGTATTGCCATAACTCATATAACGGATGCTTTTCGAAGGTTGAGGTAGATGATTTCCGAAGGTTTCTTGGTTATGTGTTGAAGGATGGATACAGCTGGATGTAGGATTTGCTAGTTTGGGTGAGATATTATGCTTCCCCTGTATCCCCAACACCTGATTGCATAACCGGAAAGGTTCGGGAGTTTCATAGGTGGGAATTCAAGTAGCTCTTAGGATATCTTTCTGACAGATGTATGATATGAAATTGGGGTTCGACATCTAGTGGTTCGCCTATTCACGGTCGGTTTTACAGTGGTCTCGTTGTGTCTTAAAGAGTCCTTGGCTATGCCGACTCGGGGACGCTTCGTATGTCATGTGCACTGCCTTGTACATGATGGTGCTGTACGATCGAGCCCATGTAGGCCCCACCACGAAATTGTAACACCCTCGATGCGACTATATCTCCCACGTGTCGAGGCACGACTTAGAGGCATAATCGCATTGAAGGCATATGTCGCAAGTTAGGCAATCTTCACAACATCCCATGTAATATGAATAATAAAGGGGAGATAACATAGTTGGATTACACTCGCCACGTCAATCAAGTACAAAAATAACATTACATCATCCAAACACTCATGGACCGACTACGGTGCCAAAATAAAAGAGAACCCAACATGCGACAAGGTCCCAATCACCCCCAACTGGGCACCACTACTGATCATCAGGAAAGGAAACATAGTAATGTTGAGATTCCTCGTCGAACTCCCACTTGAGCTCAAGCGCATCTCCTGGAGCGGAATCATCAGGCCAGGGTGCTTCAAGGAGTCAAAATTCTAAATCAACTATCCATTTTATTCATGTGAAGTCTCTTCATCCTTTTCTTTCAAGTTTCAATCCGGTGAATTATCGTGGAGATTCTAACAGAGCTTCAAGTTCATCTTTCGTCATTCCTTTTCTTCTCCGATGGATTCAATTCAAGCTTTGTTGATCATATTCCTTTCCTCATTTCAAGGCTTTCTCATGCCGGCGCAATTCTTAATCGTTCACCTCTCGATATCCTATTGTCCCGGAGTGCTCAAGATATCTCAGAAGGCTCGTCTTTTCATTCAAGATCAGTTCAACCTATGTCGAGGTTGTTATCTCATTCAAGACATTTAATTCAACCAGTGCAACCTCTCGTTTAAATCGTTTAACGGTGTTTCTTTTGAGTGGGCCCTAAACCACAGGTCTTTTCCCAGGATCTTACCCGACTCTTCTTATTTTCTCGGAGGTATTCTCAAATTCTTTTTGAAGTTTGACGTAAGAATGATTTATCATCAGTCAAATGTCTTCTCAAGATCTGTCAAAATCTTTTCATCGTTGGCTCAACCTCTTCGTTTTGATTCTTCCGGAGTGTTTAAATAATTCTTGGTGGTATTTCCTGTCGTCATTCTTGGATTTTGAAGACTGAAGAAGATTTTTGCCTCCATATCTTATCCGTTCTCTCAGATATTCGTGGTTCTAATTCGAGGCCATCCTCTCATAATTGTTTGATTGAGAGAATTCTTTTTATCTATCCGGAGCAATTCAGGAGCCTTTTCAGTCTGCTCATCCGGAGCCCATCATCTAAGATTTATTCATTCTCAGCTTTCAGCTATCATTCTCCAAATTCTACCGGTGCTTCGTGCAAGTGATCTTTAATCGGCTCGTGATCTCTTCGTTCTTATGTATCTAAATCCTCTCAAACATCTTCGTGTATTTGCTAATTCTTCCCGATGTTTCTTTATGTTTTATTCGTTCTTTTTCAATTCTCACGGTGGTTCGTTCAAGAGTTCTCGTCATTCGATGTTATATCAATTCTTTTGTTCTTAAAAATTCTACCGGTGGTTCTTTGAAGACCTTCTCAAGTTGGCACTATATCTATCTTAATCTTTTCTACGAGAATAAGTAATATGTCGAATCCATTGATTGTCATCAATTTAATTGGTGAAGGATAAGCATAATGTAATTCTAATTCTTGTTTTATCCAAGTGGTTAATTCCCTATTTTGGAGGTTCATCAAAATTCTTGATCTCAATTGTTCATCTTATTTTTTCTTCCCGAAGTTCCAAGCTCTAATTATCACGGAGATCCATCTAAACCATTACAAGGTTTCACTTTGTGTTTTCAACTTCTCTTTCTTTTCGTTATCTTTTGTTTACCGGAGTTCTCTCTTGAAGGTTCTACATGATGGTTCATCAAGGATTTATATTCCTTCTCAAAACGTTCATCAACTTTCTTTTCAGAGGAGCTCAAGTTTTCTTCACCTTGCAATCCGGAGTTCAATCTTTCTTCCGTATCATTGGAGATGGTATTATGTCATTCTTAATAATTTGAGTTCATGTTTCATAACTCACATGTTGTTATGAATGAGGTATTTTAAATCCATCAACCTATTCGTTGGAATTATCTTGGGTTATATTCCACCTAAAGCTTTCCCTAAGGATTGTTGCTATCTATGGTGCTTATAAATGATCCAATGTCTTCTTTTATCCTTCCGGTGAAATAAGTTTCTCGTCTCCTTGTTTATTCCAATCTAATTCTTTCCTGTGAGTGGCGGGCTGTCACCTCATAATTTGAGTTGTATTCCATAAGACCATATCAAGCTTATTATTTTCGTTGTTGGTTTTCCAACAACTCCGTTCAACCCTTCTCCTAAAGATGCCTTTTCAAGCTCTTTTGTAGCAGAAGTTGGCATTGTCTTCTACATTCGTTTGTCTCAATTATCTTTATTCTATTCTTTCGTTCCGGAGGCATTGTGATGTTGCTCTTTGCAACCCATCTTCTTGTTTTGTCAGGATCGTGTTCTTTTCGTCCTTATCCTTTTAACCGGAGTGTCGTGCCTGCTTTTCGAATTTTTCCCATTCTGCCAAGTTTTGCTTCCCTTCTCAGACGGAGTGCTGCTCAAATTATATCATTCTTAATCCTTCTCTATCTTGTTTTAACCGGAGTGGTTTCAATATACATCTTGCCCTTCAACCTCAAGGTTTTTCGCAATGTTCTTTGTCACTCTTTTCTAACGGAGTGTTTTCAAATTTGTCATCTCCGTTATTCTTTTTCTAGAAATGGCTTAACCTCTTCAAGGTTCATGGTTTCACTCGTTTGTCAAAGAAGCAACTTAGTTTTACCTCTCCTCTTCCTCTTCCGTTTCCCTCCGGTGCCATTCTAGATCTCGGGACGAGATCCTCTCGTAGTGGTGGAGTGTTGTAACACCCCGAGACCGATGTGCCAGGTGTCCTCCAGTTATTCGCTGGCGTTGCCATGTCATTTGCTTGCGTGTTGCTTTTCATCATGCCATCATGTGCATTGCATCATCATGTTTTCGAAACTTGCATCCGTCCGGGTTTTCCAATTCCTTCTGTTGTCCGTTCTGAGCCCAGTCACACTTGCACGCGCCCGCGACACGTCTGAAATATTATTTTATAAGTGGCCGGAAAATGTTCTCGGATATGGTTGAATTTTGGCGTGCGGTCTTATTATGGTGTAGTTAGACCGCCTATCAAATTTCATTGCATTCGGAGTTCGTTTGACGCCCCAACGGATAACTATAGCGGCATTATAGCCGGTCTAACGTCGGACGTTTTCGGTCTCCGGAAACAGATGCCGGGCCCTCTCTCTCTTCTCCCCCTCGCAGTCTCGCCATAGCCCACCTAGTCCATCCTCCTTCCCCTCTTCGCTTCCGGAGTTGTCCGATGCGACCGCACGGTCCGAAACCCTCTCTGCACAGTGCATCGAACCCCTCACGTGCGCGTCCGAGATTGTCCCGGACCCGACCCGAGCAGTCGTCACCATTGTGTCCGGATCATCTCCAAACGTCTACAAAACATCACCGTTTTCTTATTTGGACTTCCTAGTGTTTTATTCTCGACCACTCGATTTTAATTGGAGGGACGGATTAGCCCCTAAACTTCCCTCTTTTGCATATATATAGTCCACTCCTAGACTATTTTGGACAAACCCTAAAACCTAGGAGGTTTGTCCCATCCCTTCGCCGCCGCCACTTGTCCTCGGAATCCTCCCAGATCTCATCGTCCATCCACGCACAGCCAAGGCTCCACCTTATCGATCCCCATCAAGCCTCCACCAATCCATCCAACTGCTTCGGCCCGAGAGTCTCGCTCGACCCCGCGCGCCACCACCGGCCGGCGACCTCGCCGGAGTTCTACCGGAACCACCAGGCCAGATCCTCGCGAGCCTCTTTTTCCGTTCCCTCGTCCCTGCAAATCTCTCTTCCTAATCCCTCATCTCTCTGTACCTGAACAGGAGACCAGCGCCATGGAAGCCTCCCGATGGACCCCGGCCTCCTCTTCGCCTCGTCGGTGCACGCCATAAGGATCCGCCTCAAGCGATGGCCGTCCTGAGCCGCCCTTCTCCCTCCGCCTTGCCCGCTCACCGGAGCTCGTGCACAGCTCTGCGTCACGCCGCCGTGCCTGCTGGCCCTGTCGTGCTGCTCGGCTTCTCCCATTCGCCCGTTGACCGAGAGCATGATCATCTCGAGCCGGTCCCCTGCCTCCTCGTCAGTCACGTCGCCGGTGGCCAAGGCCACCAGGAACCCCCCTCAAAGGTGCAACGTCGCTGGCCACTTCTCCGAGCAGAGCCGCCGGATCTTGCCGTCGCCTGCGTCTGCCTCGTCCTCCATTGCCTGGAGCCGCTAGAACCGCGTCAAGTCCCGCCGCCGCGCCTTTTTCCCGACCCCCACGACCTTCTCTGGCCCCGTTCCCGTCGATAGCCCGCCGTCGCAGCTCCTCTGCTTCCGCTGCGTCGAACGGCAGCAGTCCAGGCAGAGGAGGAACGCCTCGCCCGCTCACATTGACCCGCTCAACCGCCCGGATCCGCCGCGACCACAGCCGGCCTCCTCTCCAGCATCGTGCCAAGTCCCTCGCCGGAGTCTTCTCCTCGCCGCTGCGTTCGTCAAGTCCCTGCCGTCGCCGCTGCTTTGTCTCTGTCGAGCAGAGTACAAACAGTGAACGCACGCAGCCACCGCTCGCGTTGACTGCGCCCCCTTCCACCTCCTCATCGATCCAGCCAGCCCAGCGGCGCCCGGCCTGCCTTGGCCTCTTCCTCCCCGCAAACTGGGCTTGGCCCATGGGTGAGCTGCCCCAGCGCCCCTCTTGTTGTTTTTCTTTTTTCTTTTCCTCCTGTTGGGCTAGCCAGTTTCGACCCATATAGTGTTTTTTCCTTGGGACGAATTTAGCTAATTTCCAGGGTTTTGCAGTTTTGCAGAAATACCCTTGAACTTCATGCATATTTTAACTCATAAACTAAGCATCACATGTAAAAACTTTGTATTTGAAACTTGCTTAGTTTTTCATCTAGTTTAATAATATGTCACTTTCATCCATGTTTAAAATGTTGTTTGTTTAAATTTGATTAAATAACTTGCTAAACAGTTTAATTCATAACTAAATAACTGTAGCTCCGAATTAAACAATCTTTATATGTAAATGGGGTAGAATTTTGCCTAGTTTATCATGGTGACATTGTTTTGCATGCCTAACAACTCTAAAATATGGTTTAGGGCAGAACAGCACCAAACATAATATTTGCATATGTGGATTTACCGGACTTGTTGCTTGTTGTTCCGGCCTCATTTAAACTTTCCTAGTTAGGTAGTTTTCATTTACTTCACCCTCTTGCCATCCTAACAACATTTAATCTTGTTGGGTACATAAACGAGAGAGAACTAAATAAGTCATGTGGTGTTTTCTTCAATATGTAACTCCGTTGCATGTTGAGCTCCACTTAATTTGCAGGGTTGTTTGTGCATTTTGCCATGCCATGCCTCATTAAACCGGACATGCATCATACTTGTTTGCGCATCGGGCCATGTTGATGTGTTGGTTGTTTACTATGTTGTATGCTTCTTTTCCGGTGTTTGCTTCTTCGGGTTGGATCCGGTAACGTCGTGTTGTGAGGATTCGTTCGTCTACACCCGTTTGTCTTCTTCATGGACTCGTTCTTCTTCCTTGCGGGATCTCAGGCAAGATGATCATACCCTCGAAATCACTTCTATCTTTGCTTGCTAGTTGCTCGCTCTTTTGCTATGCCTATGCTGCGATACCTACCACTTGCTTATCATGCCTCCCATATTGTTGAACCAAGCCTCTAACCACCTTGTCCTAGCAAACCGTTGTTTGGCTATGTTACCGCTTTGCTCAGCCCCTCTTATAGCATTGTTAGTTGCAGGTGAAGATTGAATTTTGTTCCTTGTTGGAACATGGAGATGTTGTTCCTTGTTGGAACATGTTTACTTGTTGGGATATCACAATATCTCTTATTTAATTAATGCAACTATATACTTGGTAAAGGGTGGAAGGCTCGACCTTATGCCTGGTGTTTTGTTCCACTCTTGCCGCCCTAGTTTTCGTCATATCGGTGTTATGTTCCCGGATTTTGCGTTCCTTACGCGGTTGGGTTATAATGGGAACCCCTTGATAGTTCGCCTTGATTAAAGCTTTTCCAGCAATGCCCAACCTTGGTTTTACCATTTGCCACCTACCCCTTTTCTTTTCCCTTGGGAGTCGCACTCCTGAGGGTCATCATTATTTTAACCCCCCGGGGCCAGTGCTCCTTTGAATGTTGGTCCACCTGTCAGCTGCCGGTGGCCACCAGGGGCAACTATGGGCTGGCCTACCCGTACCTAAGACAATCTGAGTGTGCCCTGAGAAAGAGATATGTGCAGATCCTATCGGGATTTGTCGGCACATTCGGGCGGTGTTGCTGGATTTGTTTTAACCTTTTGAAATGTCTTGTTGTACCGGGATACCGAGTCTGATCGGAACGTCTCGGGAGGAGGTCTATTCCTTCGTTGACCGTGAGAGCTTGTCATGGGCTAAGTTGGGACTCCCTGCAGGGATTTGAACTTTCGAAAGCCGTGCCTGCGGTTATGGGCAGATGGGAATTTGTTAATGTCCGGTTGTAGAAAACCTGAAGTTGACCTTAATTAAAATGAATCAACCGCGTGTGTAACCGTGATGGTTTCTTTCCGGTGGAGTCCGGGAAGTGAACACGGTGTTGAGTTATGTTTGACGTAGGTTGTTCTAGGATCCCTTCTTGATCATAGTTTCTCAATCGTGCTTTGCCTTCTCTTCTCGCTCTCTTTTGCGTATGTTAGCCACCATATATGCTAGTCGCTTGCTGCAGCTCCACCTCATACCTTTTACCTTACCCATAAGTTTAAATGGTCTTGATCGCGAGGGTGCGAGATTGCTGAGTCCCTGTGGCTCACAGATACTTCCAAAACCAGCTTGCAGGTGCCGATGAGTCCATGCAGATGACGCAACCAAGCTCAGGAGGAGCTCGATGAAGATCTTGTCCTTTGTGTTGTTTCGTTCTAGTTGATTAGTAGTGGAGCCCAGTTGGGGTCGATCGGGGACCTTTGTCGCATTTGGGGTTCTTCTTTTATTTTGGCTCCGTAGTCGGGCCCTGATTGTATTTGGTTGTTGTAATGCTTTATTCATGTAATTGTGTGAAGTGGCGATTGTAAGCCAACTATGTATCTCTTTCCCTTATGTATTACATGGGTTGTGTGAAGATTACCTCACTTGCGACATTGCTTTCAATGCGGTTATGCCTCTAAGTCGTGCTTCGACACGTGGGAGATATAGCTGCATCGAGGGCGTTACAGTAGTGGCACCTCAAGTCGGGGGCTACAAGTTCACCAAAGTGCTTATGGATGGAGGGAGCAGTATCAATATCCTTTACTATGATACCTTCCGTCGCATGGGGCTGACGGACAAGAGTCTTAAACAGTCGAACACCGTCTTTCATGGAGTGGTGCCTGGTAAATTGGCATACCCAGTTGGCAAGATAGCCCTGGAGGTGGCTTTTGGAGACGATCATGATTCAAAATCAGAAACTTTGACTTTTGAAGTGGTGAAAATCAAGAGTCCATATCATGCCCTGTTCGGAAGGCCGGCTTATGCTAAGTTCATGGTGAGTCCGTGTTATGTTTATCTGCAGCTTAAGATGCCAGGTCACAAGGGGACCATCATGGTACATGGGAGCAGGAAGATTGCTTTAGAATGTGAAGAAGGGGATGCGGCTTATGCTGAGTCAGTTTGTGCCATAGAGGAGTTGGAATTTTATAAGGACAATGTTGATCCAACAGATATGACTTCTCTGAAGAAGCCAACTACAGAGCATGATCCGGCACTGAAATTTAAATCGGCTGCAGACACAAAATCGGTTGATTTTGTTCCTGGTGATTCATCTCAGCAGTTCAGCTTTAGCGCTAACCTGGATCCGAAATAGGAAAGCGCGCTCATCAAGTTCATCCATGAGAACTGGGACATCTTTGCATGGAAGCCTTCTGACATGCCAGGTGTACCGAGGGAACTCGCTGAGCACACCCTTAATATAGATCCTAAGTTCAAACCGGTCAGGCAGTTTCTCCGCCGCTTCAATGAAGAGAGGCGTAAGGCTATTGGTGAGGAGGTAGCCCGGCTTTTGGCAGCAGGGTTTATCGTGGAGGTTTTTCACCCTGAGTGGCTAGCTAATCCGGTGCTAGTACTTAAGAAAAAAGGCACTTGGCGTATGTGTGTGGATTACACAGACTTGAACAAGGCATGTCCAGCTGATCCCTTTGCTCTCCTGCGTATTGATCAGATTATTGATGCTACGGCTGGTTGTGACCATTTGTGTTTTCTGGATGCTTATTCCGGTTATCATCATATTAAAATGGCAGTTAAGGACCAGGAGAAGACAGCTTTCATAACTCCCTTTGGAGCCTTCTGCTATGTGTTTATGCCTTTCGGACTCAAGAGTGCCCTGGCGACTTATCAGCACTGTGTTCAGAATTGTCTTCATAAACAGATTGGGCGCAATGTTCATGCTTATGTGGATGATATTGTGGTGAAATCTAGGAAGGAGGAAACATTGATAGAGGACCTAAGGGAGGCTTTTGATAACCTCCGGGTCTATAAGATGATGCTTAATCCGGCTAAATGTGTCTTTGGTGTTCCGGCAGGCAAGCTCTTGGGTTTTCTGGTGTCCAACAAAGGCATTGAGGCTAACCCGGAAAAGATTTCAGCTATCACGTCCCTGGCTAAACCGGTGTGTATAAATGATGTTCAGCGTTTGGCGGGCCAGATTGCAGCTCTAAGCCGGTTTATCAGCCACCTTGGGGAGAAGGCTATTCCTTTGTATCAGATGCTAAAGAAAACGAATGATTTCGTCTGGAGTGACGCAGCTGATAAAGCGTTTGAGGATTTGAAGAGACAGTTGGCCGAGCCACCCGTCCTTGCGGCTCCGGTTGATAAAGAGCCCTTATTGCTATATGTGGCTGCTAATGCCCGGGCTGTTAGTGTGGCTATTGTGGTGGAACATAAGGAGGCCGGAAAGGAGTATCCGGTTCAACGGCCGGTTTATTACATCAGTGAGGTGCTTATTGAATCAAAGCAGAGGTACCCGCATTGGCAGAAGATGGTGTATGGAGTCTTCATGGCAAGCCGGAAGCTCAAACATTATTTTCAAGGTCATCCCATCACAGTGGTCAGTTCAGCCCCTCTGGGAGATATCATCCAAAACAGAGAGGCGACTGGACGGATTGCCAAGTGGGCTATTGAGCTTGGACCTCACGGGATAAAATATACGCCTCGCACAGCAATCAAATCACAAGCACTTGTGGACTTCATCAATGATTGGACAGAGTTGCGGGCACCGGAGGAGAAGCCAGATAATACGTACTAGATTATTCATTTTGATGGGTCCAGACAATTGGAGAGCTCGGGGGATGGAGTCATGTTAACTTTCCACGAGGTGACAAGTTTTGCTATGTTCTCTGCTTAATGTTCCCTTGTACTAACAATGCAGCTGAATATGAGGCCTTGCTCCATGGCCTTCAGATGGCTAAGGAGATGAATTTAAGACGAGTTAAGTGCTTCGGTGACTCGGACCTGGTGGCTCAGCAGGTATCTGGCACTTGGGATTCTAAGGATCCACTCATGGCTGCATATCGACGAGAGGTGGACATAGTGGCCGGTCATTTCAAGGGTTATCAAGTTGACCATATAGACCGGCGAAAGAATGAAGCGGCGGATGCTTTAAGTCGTCTAGGCTCTCAGCGTAAACCGGTGCCACCTAATGTCTTCCTCGACGTACTTCATAATCCGTCGGTCAAGATACCCACAGAGGAGGAGTTGGCTATTCCTGACCCGGAGGCCCAGTTGGTAGCGGCTCTTCATGTTATACCGGATTGGACAGTCCCATATCTGGCCTATATGAACCGGGGCGAGTTACCAGGCGATGATAACTTGGGCTGGTAGATAACCCGGCGATCCAAGTCAATGACCATTATCAATGGGGAGTTACATCGTTACAGCGTGACAGGGGCGATTCAGCGTTGTGTGTCTCCTCAAGAAGGTTGTGAGATTTTGTGAGAGATCCACGAAGGAGATTGTGGTCACC
Organism: Triticum urartu; assembly: GCF_003073215.2. NCBI lineage: Eukaryota > Viridiplantae > Streptophyta > Magnoliopsida > Poales > Poaceae > Triticum > Triticum urartu. The sequence continues at coordinate 145,174,126 of NC_053027.1, read as the reverse complement.
ACGCCGGTTCAAAATCCTTGGTGGCCAAGGCTTTTCTTCACGGCTTCTATTGGTTGATGGCTCATGTTGATGCTGAGGATTTAGTAAAAAGGTGTGACGGTTGTCAGAAATTTGCATGCCGCGCTCATGTTCCGGCTCAGGAGTTGAGAATGATTCCAATCACTTGGCCGTTTGCAACTTGGGGGCTAGATATGGTTGGACCCTATAAGAGGTCCAAGGACAAAAAGACCCACCTGTTGGTAGCAGTTGATAAGTTTACCAAGTGGGTAGAGGCAGAGCCAGTCAGTAAGTGTGATGCATCCACGGCGGTCCAATTCATCAAAAAGGTGATATTCCGGTTTGGTTTTCCACACAGCATTATAACTGATAATGGTACTAATCTGTCCAAGGGTGCTATGGAAGAATTTTGTCAACGTGAGCACATCCGGCTTGATGTGTCATCAGTGGCTCACCCCCAATCTAATGGTCAAGCAGAGAGGGCAAATCAAGAAATTTTGAGAGGTATTAAACCCCGGCTTGTGGTCCCTTTAAAGCGGACGCCGGGTTGTTGGGTGTAGGAGTTACCTTTAGTGTTATGGAGTATCAACACCACACCAAACAAATCTACGGGTTACACGCCTTTCTTCATGGTTTACGGAGCAGAGGCGGTTCTCCCCAGTGACATCCGTCATGACTCACCCCGTGTGGCGGCTTACGTTGAAGCTGATAATGAGAAGGCATGTCAGGACTCACTAGACCTGTTAGATGAGGAGCGTGATCTGGCAGCGGCGTGTTCGGCGATTTATCAACAAGATCTCCGACGTTATCACAGCCGCCGGGTTAAAACCAGAACTTTTCAAGAGGGCGATCTGGTGCTCCAGCTCATCCAGGATCATACTGATATGCACAAGTTATCCCCACCTTGGGAAGGACCTTTTGTGGTCAGCAAAAACCTTCACAGCGGGTCATACTACCTTATCGATGTTCGAGAGCACAAAGACTCAAGCAAATCGGAGGAGGAGACCCAGCGGCCGTGGAATATAGCTCTTCTTCGGCCTTACTATGCTTGAGCCACAAGCTCTTCTTATGTACATACTTATGACAATGTATATATTATATAATAAACCGGAGCCTCAGCTAAAGCGGGGTATCTGTTGTTTTTTACATTGTGTGTGGTTACATGGGGGCTTCTACTTATGAAACGGAGTTCTACTAACCCGGCTTATAAAGCCACACAGATATATAGGGAATCATTAGGGGGCTTGGTCGTATTCGAACCATAGCTACGCCTCTTGATCGACTTAAGGCCAAACAGGGAAATCATTAGGGGGCTTGGTTGTATTTACACCATAGCTACACCTTTTGATAGGCTTAAAGCCAAAAAAGGGAATTATGTGGAACCAAAGAGGGTCTATTGCAAAAAAGCACAACTCAAACATAGGTACCCACTGAGCACAGCTCATATATGTTACTTGGGGGCTCCTTGCTTCTCAAAGAACAACGAGCTTGCACCCTTGTAATAGCCTATCAAGCCAGGCTTGGAAGCCAGGTATATTCACCTAAAACCCCGGGTTATCCTACCTCTTTAAATAAGCCACTCCGTCCAGGTAAACCTGGTGTGACCCATCGAACGTTTGACAAGTCAATCTCATAGACCCTGAACTTGTCAAATTTAAAACAATGATTGGTTAAAGATTGAGGTCCATCTTAAAAGGCTTTGAAAAATGGTTTAACTCAGTGGCGTGGCAGCCCATGAAAAGCCTCGATTTAGGGCATGGCATCCCATGAAAAGTCTTGCATATTTTTTGTATTTGTTGCAAATGTTTTAACCTCTTTTGATAAGGGATTTATGAATATTTTCTGATAAACCAGTGTATATTACAACCCGACATGGCTATCAACACTCAGTTGTTGGTACATGATCAGTTCTAAACCGACAATAATTTGATCCGGTCTGGTTTTGACTAGAAGTCACCAGAATTATATACACAAACCGGTGTTTATCATAACCCGGTATGGTTTTTTATATGAACCGGCAAGGAGGAAAGGAGTCATCGATACTCCAGATTGGTGTTATCACCCTTATTATAACAACAGTTGGTCAACCAATGAGATACATCACAGGTATCATCTATTTAATATCTGGTTATTACAATCTTGGTTATCCATCCAAGCTATGTATATATTTTGGGCATCATGACCCGTCCAGTGGTGAACCACTAGGACACTTTCGAGTTCTTATATGCAGGAGCAAATTGAATAAAGCAACAATGGACTCTGTATATAATAGATCCCAAAGGCAGGGCGAGTTATCAGTATCAAGCAAAATAAACATGCTCGATGGCATAACAGATAAAGTGTTTATACTATCCTATTACAAGGCGCTTTAAACAGCCCACACAGAATAATTGTTCCCATAATGAGTGGCAGACTGCGATTGATAAACCAGCCTCTGGTTCAAGATTCCTCGTCTGGACGACTTGAAGTTTGAGGATCATCTTGAGTTGGCGCATCCTCCTCATCTCTACCCAGTGGGTGGAAATCAATTGTTGCCCAATCGATTCTGGTTAACGCTTGGAAATCGGCTTCTTCACTTATAAGAGGGGAAGGATCAATGTCAGGAGCATAAGTGTGCTTACGGATTAGCGGCACAAGATCCTCTACATCACGAATCGGTGCGGGATATTTTTCTGATCAACATCATAAACGCTTGATAATGAGATATATCTGTGTCATCCGCCAATTTGCTTGCTATAGGCCGCATTTCCCTTGTCAGCCTTCGGAGATCATTGCTGTTGAATTATGTGCCATCTTCCTTCACGCTGGGGTAGCCTTGGCCGATGTCTGTCGGTTCAAGATCTGGAATCCATGCCTTGGCCCGGATTAGCGCAGTCATGGCGCCTGACCTTGCAGCTGATTTTTAAGTTCCTCCAGTCGGGCAGGCAACATGGACAGCTTCTCAATGGTTTCTTTTATCAACGATGGAGGAGGCCTGTTGTACATAGCAGTGCATATAGCCCATTGGGATCCGGAATACAATTGTTCTATCAAGGTGTAGGCTGCTTTCAACTTCATCCGCATATCGGAGCCCAGATGGGTAATGCGGGTCCCTGTAGCATGGCAAGCATCAGTAAACCGGTGACTGCTAAGGTAAAGGGGGACTTGAAACATGATAGAGGAGGGCGCTTACCAAATACAGCAGAGGTCATAGCGTTTATTTGCTGTTTTAAACCGGTCAGTTACTCAGCCACCGGTTTAAGGGCTGCTTCTGCGTCTTTGGTTTTCTTGGTTAAAGCGGCCTTCTCGGGGTCCCAATCTGCACGTTCCTTCTTAAAATTTTCCTTCAACTTCTCCATGGCTTCTAAGGCATTAGTCAGTTCTTCATTGGCTTTGGAAGCCTCCGCTTGCTGAGATTTGATGTTCTCTTGAAGATCAGCGGTTTGGGAGTCCTTTTTGCTTAGCTCATCCTGTAAAGGAATGACATATCATTAGTGGGATGTATATATTTGAAGTAGCAAGCACATAACAAGTTATGCACTTTGTACTTAAGGGCTAATGCCTATTTGCTCTATTACCAGGAATTTTTGCAAGTCCCAAGTACAATGCAATCATCATCCTTGACACTTGGGGGCTAATGTACATCTGTTCAAATTGAGGCATTGATTAAAGATCCGGTTTACCTTGGAAAGATAACCCAGCCCTTGGGGGCTACACAGATGAAAACTACAGGAATACAACGATCATGTACCGATTTATTTCAAAGGATCACCTGACATATGGAGGATAAGTATGCAAGGGTTGAGATATTATAAAGTCCCGATTTATTATTACTATCATAAACCGGCCCTTGGGGACTACTAGAGTTAGTACTTGCAATTGGACTTAAGAAAGGAAAGGTTATGTCATTACCTCATAGAGCTCCTTCATCATATTCACCAAACCGACTTCATACTCACGGTTTGTGTGCAGACGGTTTAGAAAGCCCGAGTGGAGTTCTTGAGCACTGAAGTGGGCATAGCTTGATAAATCGGTGCTCCACTTGCCTTTTTCCATCGCAGCACGTTCTTCTTTGGCACTATGTTTCACCAATACGACAGGGTTGCCAGGAGAGGTATGACCAACACCAGTGATGACAACATCATCTTCCTTGTTACCAGTAGTCTATGTTGGGGTTGTTGGGATATTAGTAGCCTTCGCCGGACTGGGCGGTCCATCGTCATTATGGACCGGGCTCGTCGGTTTGTCGGCAACGTCTGCTACTTCAGCTTCTGTTTGCTCATTCAAATCATGATCCGGAGGGGGTGGTTCATGAAAAACAGTGTCTACATGGGGACCTTTCGGTTCAGTAGTTTGCTCCGGTTCAACAACCAATGCTTTAGACGGTTTATTCACCCGAGTTTTCTTGCTGGGTCTGGCCTTGGCCCTGAAAAGGAAACGATGCAAGGATGAAAACAACATGCAAATACAAAGCGTCAAAAGATTCAGTTAAAACTTACCCAGCAATGATCTTAAGGGGAGGGAGTTGTGTCATTGTTGACTCGACAGAGGATGAAGGAGGTGTCACCTGATAATTCGAATCGGACGGATTAAGAGGTTGTCGGAAATAGCCGGCCTTGGGATAAGAAGTGTCAGAAGTAGGTGAGACCTCAAGTCGGCATTTCCGGACCGGGGTATTTGGTAAACCGGCCGAAGTGACCGTTTGGTCGCTGTGCCGGGTTGTGCGACGAGCCTCGTGTTGCTGCTTGTTCAAAATAAATGTTGGATCCAAGTGAGCAAGAGGGTGATAAAAGCTTACTTTTCGGACTGCTTGACGGATTTTTTGTGTTGGTAGAGTATCTGAACCGGAGGAAAGGATAATTACCTCTGGATCGTCAGCTTGGCTGCCTTCAACGTCCTCCTGATAAATATCATTGTCAATGAGATGCATGAAAAGTGAACCAAGTGAATCAAGTTCTACCTATGCTTCTGGTTCATCCGGGTCGTCATCAAGCTCTAAACCGATGCGTTCAGGTGCCTTCCTCTTTGTGGTTTTCTTGACGGCTTTCGTCTTAGGATGAGAAGGCTTCACCGCTTTTCTCTTGAGGTTTCTTTTTACAGAACGGATCATCACCTTGTTTAAAAATGGGCAGAGAGTATTCAAAGATTGCACAGTTCAAAAATATCAGGTGTAAAGCGGAAGCACAGACAATACTTACAGCGGACGGTTTGTTTTGCGTGTAAAAGGGGCTTAACCCGGTCTTGCTGCAGACAGTTTCCGGTTCATTCAACGTTTTCTTGACAGATTCAGTGACTTCCTCATCTGTTAGCTGAATATTGATATGACGTTGAGAGTCTTGTACATCACCAGTGTACTCGCACATTAAACCGGCGCGGCGACTTAATTGCAGGATACTCCAAGATATCCAGCAACGGATGAAGTCCACACCTGTTAAACCGTTGGCCATAAAGGCACTAAGCTTGGCGAGTTGAGGGGCGTACAAGGCCCGTTCCTGGGCACTTAGTCCTTGCGGAAGTGGATGAGTATTAGCAAGCCGGTGAGCACGATAACCCGGCAGAGGGTTCTCATCTTCACGAGAGGTGTCTCTGCAATAGAACCAAGTTTGATTCCACTCTTTTGGGTGACTGTGAAGTTTGGCATGAGGAAACTCAACCTCTTTCCTTTTCTGAATAGAGACGCCACCAAGTTCAGTATTGGGTCCATCTAAATGGAAGAAATCCCGGAACAACTCAAGACTTGGTTCTTCTTGTAGGTACGCTTCACAAAAAACTTGAAAGTTGCATATATTGGATACCGAGTTGGGTCCAATGTCTTGAGGGTGGAGCTAAAAGCTGGCAAGTACATCTCGAAAAAACTTAGATCCGGGCAGTTTAAAGCCACGGCCTATATGATCAACAAACACCACTACTTCACCCTGTTTGGGGGTGGGAGGATTTTCCGGCCTAGGAACTCGCCATCGGATGTCATTCTTCTTCGGTAAGGTGCCAACAAGTAAAAGAAGAACAAGAAATATTTTTGGGTTTTCTTTTTAATTACTACTACAAGCATGGAAATTAAACTGATTAAAAGCTACAACTAATTTCTTTTGGTTTTTCTTAAGGTTTATTAAACACACAAGAATGAAGCATAAAAAGGAAAAATAAACTAGCATGGATGATACAATGAAAAAGTATGAGCACCGACATCTAGCCATGAGTGTGTGAACATAAATGTAATGTCGGTGGGAAATACGTACTCCCCCAAGCTTAGGCTTTTGGCCTAAGTTGGTCTATGGCCACGGCTGGCCTGGCGGATATCCATAATAGTAGTTGGGGTCGTACTGCGATGCAGCGGCTATCGCCTGCTGAGCTGCAGAGTGGCGACGAGCGGCCTCTGTTGTCCTCTCGTACTCATCTGCCTCCTCTCTGGTAATAGTATATCTTCCTCTTGCCTGATAATCAAAGAAGGCATGATCAGGGAGAGTAATACGGACAACACGACCTCTGTCAAAGATTAGTCGATACTGGAGAGGTGATTCGTTCCTCTCGACAAACTGGTGGTGAACCATAGCATTAAAATCTAGATAAGACGGAGGTAATTCAATATCATCTTCGCGTATGGCTACACCAAAAAAATTAGCTATGCGGGTTGCATAAATTCCACCAACGAAATCTCCATTAAATCTATTAAGATGCAACCTACGTGCAACAATGGCTCCCAAATTATAAGATTTATCTCGTAACACAACACTCCTAAGAATACTAAGGTCAGGGACACACATGTGACATGCCTCATCTTTACCATTAATGCACCTACCTATGAAGAGAGCAAAGTAATGTATAGCAGGAAAGTGAATGCTCCCTATGGTAGCTTGTGCAATATCTCTAGATTCTCCCACAGTTATGCTAGCAAGAAAATCTCTAAATTCAGATTTGCGAGGATCCCTTATACTACCCCATTGTGCAAGTTTGCAAGCAGTGGTAAAATCCTCTAAGTCCATAGTGTAAGAATTATCATAAAGATCAAACAGGACAGTTGGAGAATTACGTGAAGTTGAAAATTCAAACCTCCTCACAAAGGTACTGGTGAGGTTGTGATACTGGCTGCACTTCTCTTCCTCGAAGCTCACAAGATCAGCGTTATGCAAATATGCATTGAATTCTTCCTCTGTTCCCGCTCGATCCATAAAGTTCTCAGAAGGCCATTCACAAGGACGAGCTGGAGCGTCTCTTGGTGGCTCATCATCAGCATCACGCATTGCAAGCCTGGGTCCTTGCTTCCTTGAAGAACCACCTTGGAACATTTTCCTAAGCATATTTCTTCCTCTGAAAAATTCTGAAATTTTTTAGTAACTTCAAAATAAAAGTAAACCAAACTCAATAAAACTGATAGCAACTACTCCTACAAGTGCCTAGGGCCTATATCATGCATCAAAACTACTTGGAACCATATAAATTTGACATGCAAGCTCAAGAACAGGGTCACCTAAGCAGCAAAAATTTGCAATGAATAAAGCACTAGAACAAAAACTAATTGGACCAATGGAGGATTCACATACCAAGGAACAATCTCCCCAAGCAGTTTTGTGAGAGGTGCTTTGAGCAAGGAGATCGAAAATGGTAGCAAAGTGAGCTAGAACTCGTGCTTGAGCTGGATATTCGTGTTTGTGGGAGGAAGAAGAAGTGTATGGATGAAAGGATAAGTGGAGGAGGGCCACCGTGGGCCCACGAGGCAGGGGGCGTGCCCAGGGGGTAGGACGCGCCCTCCACCCTCGTGGGCAGGTGGTTGACCCCCCTGTTTTGTTCTTAGTGCCAAATATTCTCAAATATTCTGGAAAAAAAATATTTAAATTTCAGGGCATTTGGAGAACTTTTATTTTTGAGGTATTTTTATATTGTATGGATAATCAGATAACAGACAGAAAAATATTTACTTTTATTTTATTTAATATAAAACAGAAAGTAAAAGTGGGGTACAGAAGGTTGTGCCTTCTAGTTTCATCCATCTCGTGATCATCAAAAGGAATCCACTAATAAGGTTGATCAAGTCTTGTTAACGAACTCATTCCGAATAACATGGAACCGGAGAAATTTCGAATAACACTATGTTACCTCAACGGGGATATGCACATCCCCAATAATAAGAATATCATATTTCTTATTGACAGTAGGAAGAGGAAATTCAAAACCTCCAAATATAATCGATGGAATTTTCCAATGGAGTTGATACTATGAACTTGAGGTTGTTTCCTCGGAAAGTGTACCGTGTGCTCATTACCATTAACATGAAAAGTGACATTGCCTTTAGTGCAATCAATAACAGCCCCTGCAGTATTCAAAAAGGGTCTTCCAAGAATAATAGACATACTATCGTCCTCGGGAATATCAAGAATAACGAAGTCCGTTAAAATAGTAACGTTTGCAACTACAACAGGCACATCCTCACAAATAACGATAGGTATAGCAGTTGATTTATCAGCCATTTGCAAAGAAATTTCAGTAGGTGTCAACTTATTCAAATAAAGTCTATGATATAAAGAGAGAGGCATAACACTAACACCGGCTCCAAGATCACATAAAGCAGTTTTAACATAGTTTTTTTAATGGAGCATGGTATAGTTGGTACACCGGGATCTCCAAGTTTCTTTGGTATTCCACCCTTAAAAATATAATTAGCAAGCATGGTGGAAATTTCAGCTTCCGGTATCTTTCTTTTATTTGTAATAATATCTTTCATGTACTTAGCATAAGGATTGGTTTTGAGCATATCAGTTAGTCACATACGCAAAAAGATAGGTCTAATTATTTCAGCAAAGTGCTCAAAATCCTCATCATCCTTTTTCTTAGATGGTTTGGGAGGAAAAGGCATGGGTTTCTGAACCCAAGGCTCTCTTTCTTTACCATGTTTCCTAGCAACAAAGTCTTTCTTATCATAATGTTGGTTCTTTGATTGTGGGTTATCAAGATCAACAGCAGGTTCAATTTCTATGTCATTATCATTACTAGGTTGAGCATCATTATGAACATTATCATTAACATTATCACTAGTTTCGGGTTCATTACCAGATTGAATTTCAGCATCAGAAATAGAAATATCATTTGGATTCTCAGGTGTTTCAGTAATAGCTTCACTAGAAGCATGCAAAGTCCTATCATTTTTCTTTTTCTTATTTTTAGACGAACTAGGTGCATCTATATTATTTCTCTGAGAATCTTGCTCAATTCCCTTAGGGTGGCCTTCAGGATACAAAGGTTCTTGAGTCATTCTACCCATTCTAGTAGCCACTCTAACAGCATTATCATTATCTTTACTATTCAATTCATTGAGCAAATCATTTTGAGCTTTAAGTACTTGTTCTACTTGAGTGGTAACCACAGAAGCATGTTTACTAATAAGTTTAAATTCACCTTTAACATTAGTCATATAATCACCCAAGTGTTGAAGCATATTTGAATTGTATTTCAATTGTCTACCAAAATAAGCATTAAAATCTTCTTGCTTAGCCATAAATTTATCAAACTCATCTAAGCATGGGCTAGCAAATTTAGTAAATGGGATTTCAGCTTTATCATATCTATAGAGAGAATTTACCTTTACTACCTGTGTCGGGTTATCAAGACCATGAGTTTCTTCAATAGGAGAAGGATTTGGATTATATGTTTCTTCAACAAGTGGTAAATTAAGACCATGTATTTCTTCAATAGGAGGTAAATTCTTAACATCTTCAGCTTTAATACCTTTTTCTTTCATAGATTTCTTTGCCTCTTGAATATCTTCAGGACCGAGAAATAGAATACCCCTCTTCTTCGGAGTTGGTTTAGGAATAGGCTCAGGAATTGGCTCCGGAGGTGTCCAATTATTTTCATTTGCCAACATATTATTCAATAGAATTTTAGCTTCATCCGGTGTTCTTTCCCTGAAAACAAAACCAACACAACTATCCAGGTAATCTCTGGAGGCATCGGTTAGTCCATTATAAAAGATGTCAAGTATTTCATTTTTCTTAAGAGGATGATCAGGCAAAGCATTAAGTAATTGGAGAAGCCTCCCCCAAGCTTGTGGGAGACTCTCTTCTTCAATTTGAACAAAATTATATATATCCCTTAAAGCAGCTTGTTTCTTATGAGCAGGGAAATATTTAGCAGAGAAGTAATAAATCATATCCTGGGGACTACGCACACAACCAGGATCAAGAGAAT